>NC_136272.1:8821664-9051664 GCF_964187855.1 Myxine glutinosa | reverse complement strand
TCCAACGTCGGCCTTCCCCACTTACAAAGGGGGGATTAATCCCCTCGCTTATGACTGACCGACGTGGTCTCTGACGCTGTACAGCGACCTCCGGAAAGGCCGGTGGCACAGCCCCGTTCGTACCGCGGACAGATGTTAATTGCCGAGCGGTTTTAAGCAACCACGGCACGAACTATTAACAATGACTAGACCCGATTCCTGAACGTTGGCCAAATCGTGCCACAGGTATTCAATTGGGAAAAGACAAAGTCGACGGATGTGAAGAAGAAGAAGAACAGAAAGGGTTTGAAATACGAATATAATTTATTACTAATATTTACACAATTAAAAGAAACCAAGGAGGAGGAAGGATAATAAAATAAAAACAGAAGAAGAAGAAGCGGACACAGTGCACCTTAGCTTACCTATAAACAGTCTTACTTAACCCAGGACAGAACAAACAAAACAAACTCACGTACACAAGAGGATGGAATGGCAGGAATGGTTTGGAGGGATGAGCAGGTGGAATCACAGGGCACAGCGATCAGGTCCACTTCGGGCGGGAAGCGAGGAGCCGGCAGCTCCTTGTATTCGGCTTTACACCCCACACCGGCAGGGTCACTCGCTGCCCCGTCAGGGCTTCACGCGGCTGGTTGAAACGGGGCTGGTTGAAGCGGGGGCTGGTTGAAGCGGCTCTCTGCAGAAATCAGCTGGGTCACGCATCTGCCGTATCTCTGACGCAACTGCTCGTGGGGATCCCTTACTCATCCCCGTAAGCAGTCCCTCACTCCTCCTTTTATATCGCCCCCCGCCCCCGGCGATCAAGCCGCCGGCCGCTAGGACACGCCCATCGGTGAGCTCGCCTCGGCCCTGATTGGTCGCGAGGGCTCACCGACTCCGCCCTTAGAGGAGGCGTTGGCTAGGCCACGCCTTGTCCCCGGCGCTGGGCCGACTCCCCCCACCTGCTCCGAGATGACCTCGTGGCTAATTGAGTCGCGGTGAAAACCGCCAAGCAGCTGCGGCGAGAACCACAAGCCCAAAGAAACAGCGGAATGCAGCAAACCGCGCAGAGGAATTTGGTAATGCGGCTGACAAAAGGGGAATCCAATGGAGGTTCTGGGGAAATTGAAAGGGGATACTACCTTATTCCACTTCGGTGCAATGCAGTATTAGTTAATGGACGACATAGCCTTAACCTAATACACACAATAAGGAAATAACTACCAACAAGGAGGAAATCTATGATTTGGCTACGTGATTGTATATGACCTAACTAAGGGACGCCCTTTGACCTTTATACACAGAATGGAGGCAGGAGGGTGGTCTTTACACACAATTACAAATCCACAACACTGCACCCTCCTCCTCTTAGGCACGTCCCGGGCCTATTAAACTGTTACCTATAGTGTGGCACGTAGGTGTAGTTCCCTCTACATTTAACCTGACCCTGAGTGTGACAATTTTAAAACACAAATAAGTATGTCCCCCTGCTGCATTGCACCCTACCTAACAGTTTCACACCCACAGCTAACCGAATTTCAGAATGGTTTTCAAACTAAAACATGAACGATGGGGGAGCATTATTTACAGGATGCTGTTTTATTTACAAAATGCAACCCAGGACCTGTGATTGTTCTTTTTTGGGGGGGGGGACAGTCTGCCCTGCATCGACGCACCACAAAGCACCAAAAATGCACCAAAACACCATCAAGCACCACAAAGCACCCTTTGGTGCACAGTCATCACAGTTCATGAATAAAAATAACCAAACAAACCCTGCTGGTGGTCTCTTGCTCTTCGGCTCCCTCTGCTGGCTATTGTCGTTTTTCCAGATGTTGGCTTTCTTCATTTTCTTACTGGCGGCCTATTTGGACATAATAAAAGTGCAGAACTGTGTCCATTTTTATTTATTTATGGCCCACAGGGCCGACTATTGTGGTTCACCTGTGTGGCATCGGTGCCCTGTGACCAAGGTCCGCCAGCAAGATCTCGGGCCTTCATGGCCGGTTCCAGCAGAGGGGCCACGCCCCAACCCATGGGGTCCATAAGTGGTGCTCATCCACAGACATGTGGTCCATACGTGGTGCATCGATGCAGACAGCTGTGGTTGCGAGAGTTCGGGCGCACAATGGCGGACTCCCGCACGCTCCCCTCGGCGCCCAGTGGCGCACAGTCCTCGGGTGGGAGACAAGGGGGGGGGAAGAAGACAGGTGAGCGAGGGGTAAGGTCACAAGGGTACACATCAATAAAGGCAATGCAAGACGAGGTGCGTACGGAGAGCGAAGTGAGAAAGCTCGTCCCTACCGTACATCACCCCCCCCCCCCCCCCACCCCCGTCACCTACTCTACCCTTGCCCTTACCCCATATTTACAACAATCTACACATTTACAAATTCGTCACTAATGTCTCGTCTTCCCCATATTTCCCCTATACCAAATTCGTCTTCACTCCCACTAATCCAAAATTTGCCATCACCCAATTCATCATCAATCCTCATAAGGAGGGAGAGATGGAACACAAAGCACAATGTCACACCCACGTCATGATGCATCTCACATTCCAAACATTTGCACAATAGTCAGGTTCACTATGTAATTTCGTTGGAATTTTTGGGGGATTTGGAAAACTATATATTTTTGGAAACTATATTGTATAGTCAGTCAGAAAACCAATGTTGCTATTTGCACAGACTCCTGTATGGCGGCCATCTTGGATTTTCAAAATTGCCACCGTAGAACTAATTTTTCTCAATATCTCAGCTTCTAAATAACATAGAGCTTTGATTCTAACGGCTAAACATACATTTTCAAGGGCCTCGAATCCAATGGTAACAAGTTCGATAAGCTAGACATGACCATAGAGCTCCTATGTGGCGGCCATCTTGGATTTTTCAAACTGGCCGCCGTAAAACTGATGTAACTCACCTTCTAAAGAGCACAGAGCGTTGATTCATCATTGAGTAAAGTCATCATCATCCTCATCATCGCTTTCGTTCATCACATCTTGAGAGTCCTCATCATTTTGGCACTGGATGTCACACTGACAAAGGTCTGTACAAGCCAAGTTGTTTGTTCTGCAGGAACATCTAGATGAAGAACAGTCTGTTTTGCACTGACATCTAACCATTTGAATGATGGCCTTGGGGGCTGGAGGCTCCTCAGTTGTGGTTGGTTTCACTTGTCCATCCGTGTCTTTGTAAAAGCCGTTTTGCAGGGGATTCAGCTGAGGATCCTGTTGAGCAATGCTTTCCTGACCCCACACTCTGGCTTGGATATGGACTCTAAGGATGTGCTGCTTGAGAGCTCCAAGAGTAGGAGGAAGCCTGTCACTTTCTGCCATGTGTTTGCAAAAGAGATACCATCGTAGTTCGGGGATGCTGTCGATGTGGATGCCATTTGGAGAGTAAGCAGTGCATACAAAGTTAGCTAGTGTGGACAACATGTCCTCCGTCACTTCAGTTGCATCTGAAAGCATTCGCACAGTGTCTATGACATCTTCACTTGCTTTGAGGTAGACATGCAGCCAGGTTGCTTTGCCTATTCGAAAGAACCTCCCAGTGTTGTCTGCCCCTGTGAAAGCATGAAAGGCTGGCAACGCCTTTGCTCTTTCGACCCCTAGAGCTGTCCACAGTGGCTCTATTTGAAGTATTCCAGAGGCCATGGAAATGGATGTATTCCTCAGCAGTAGGTCATAGTTTGCTATGACTAGTACCAGGACATCTGTGTCGGGAAAGAAGAACACCAACTGCGCATCATGTGGGTTTCGCTGGGATGCCAGCACGGCCTGGTGGATCAACAGGGTGTCAGCTTCTTCATGGTTGTTGTCCTCGAAGAGCAGGTCACTGTTGCTCCTAGTACGCCCTGAAGCAGACGTGATGATCAACTTGGATGAGTGATTGTTGTATTCTAGAGTTTTCGCTGCCAGATAGTCAGTCAGATCAGCCTTTGTTTTGTCATGAGAAAGGAATCTGCTCATTGGGATGTGTTTGATGTTGGTGTCATCTCTGACTTGATACTGTACTGCATCCTTTCCTTGCCTTCTTTTAGCCCTGGTAGCACTCTTCAGAGAATCGTTTTTGTACATGTCAAAGACCAGTATGATCTCATCACAATCTTTTGTTAGAGACATGAGTCTGTCATTGAAGCATTCACCCAGATCGTTGACTTTCACTACAGTGGCTGGTTTCTTTGTCAGCTTATGCACAAGTACCATCCCACCCACCAGTGCAATCTTCCGACTTGTAGGTTTACTAGATGTGGATGCCATAGTTCTTGTGTCCATTGGATCTTCTTGTAGAACACTTGCAGCTGGTGTCTGCTGCTGATCTTCGGGGTGAATTTCTGCTCTTGCTAACTTGTCGAGGAGATGAATTAACTTCGACTTGTCAGTGCATGGAAGAATTGTCCCATCTGGAGTGAACAGTGCTCTTGGTGTCACAGTGAACTCGTAATTTCCGATGGCATATTTCTGGTTGACGTCTCTGTTTGACTTGGCAAGGACCATGAGCCTTCCGTACAGTTCCTTAGTCTCCTTCAGATCCACAGTCCTGTCTCTGAGTTTCACTGTGGTTCTCTTGTTCCCAGACGTGAACATCTTGTTGTTCTCCTTCTTGACTGGTGCCCAGAGGCTAACATCTCCATTGATATGCTCCGACACGTAGTCTTCATACAACGTCTGACCAGTGACATCAATGTTCAAGATCTGTGGTACATACTCGTCTGGGATGTAAGCATTCGTTATCACATTGTGCAGCTTGTCACCTTCAGTGTCAAATGGATTCCCGTGACTCAGTATCGCAGCCTTGATCTTGTTGATTGCTTCATGCTCCCTCTTGACTGCACTTGGACCAAGGTCATGATGTTCTGTGATCTTGTCACCTTTCAGGCCAAACTGACTCTTGAAGTCTTTTGACAGGCATGATAATTCTGGTGTAACCATGAAGAATCTCTCTAGCATTGGCATTGTTAGAGATGCCAATCAGTCCAGAGTGAATCTTCATCAGCTTGTTCAGATGTTCACATGCATGATCTGGTCCAATGGATACAAACGGGATGTCATTCTTGGTTACTGATAGATTGCCAGCTCCTAGTTCTTCCCAGGTCCTAGGGTGATTGGTTCTTAGGTCATACATGTCTGCGATGTATCGGGGCCAGAGCCGCTTGAATTTGATCCGGTCCATGGCAAAGAATAACTTGCTCAGTTCTTCTCCAGCTTGGAGGTGAAGCACCAGGTCAGCACTCCGTGATGCTGCCACGAATAACAGGATTGTCTCCACCCGATGTAGATAGTTCATCATTGACTTGAACATTGCATTCTTGGATCTCCGTGCTTCCCACTCCTCGAGTGCCGCCACCACCCCATCAGATGTCAAGACTTGAAGGAGTTTGGTGTTTGCTTGTTTTACAGATTCAGCTTTCGTGCACTTGTTCGTCTCAGCACAGGCAGCTTCTACTCCCTCTGTTGCCTCGAAACACACATCCTTTACTTGTGGGTTGTCCTTCAAGAACTCCTCCAGAACCATTTCATAAAGTGCTACATATGAATATATATGGGCACGGAGAGACCGCTTGTAGTGTGTACATTTCAGGATTTGCCGCGTCGTGGCTGGACCATTGACATCAGCTTCTACCCAAGCATCATCAATGCCTGAGTTCTCCATGGAGGCTCCGAGGGCTCGGAGAGCCGCCATGACAACATGCAGCTCACCCAGTCTGGGGACGACTGTGCGTTTCAAGTCAGGTCTTGCATCCAGCAGTTGCTTGTTACCGAACTTGTTACCATTGGATTCGGGGCCCTTGAAAATGTATGTTTAGCCGTTAGAATCAAAGCTTTATGTTGTTTAGAAGCTGAGATATTGAGAAACATCAATTTTACGGCGGCCAGTTTGAAAAATCAAAGATGGCCGCCACATAGGAGCTCTATGGTCATGACTAGCTTATCGAACTTGTTACCATTGGATTCGGGGCCCTTGAAAATGTATGTTTAGCCGTTAGAATCAAAGCTTTATGTTATTTAGAAGCTGAGATATTGAGAAAAATTAGTTCTACGGTGGCAATTTTGAAAATCCGAGATGGCCGCCATACAGGAGTCTGTGCAAATAGCAACATTGGTTTTCTGACTGACTATACAATATAGTTTCCAAAAATATATAGTTTTCCAAATCCCCCCAAAAATCCAATGAAACTTTAAATCTGGACATACTGAACCTGACTACAATTAAAATAATCAATAACCCCCATGGCATGGTGTGGAGTAGCGTCACCTCAGGTGAGTGGATGTAGATGGTGCGAGGAGATCTCAATCCTAACTACCTTCTAAATGACTTTAATACACTTTACACTACCCGGGGCCTTTCCCTGCCAAACCATTGGCCTTCTTACACTCTATGCGGTTTTAAGAACCAAATTCCCATTGACCAAACTGTGGTGCTTCCTCAATTTGGGGTCTCACTCCTCCGATTCAACTCCCTGTGCCTTCGCACAATTTCCGGGCTGGGTCGTGCAGCTCTCCCAGCAGGTCTACCCACCTGCACACCTCCACCACTGTAGTTGCCTCCGAGCTTACCTGCTCCTTGACCTAACCTATCTAACTGGGGAAGGCCCTCCTTGGCGCTTACCCCACTCGGTGCCCTCTCTGGCACTGGGCTACCCGGGTCCGTCCTCCGGATCCTCGGGCCCCATCCACAACTCTACCGGCTCCCAGAGCCCACCTGGCCGACATCCTAACAGTGGCGGAGTGCTCAACCAACTACACACACTAACAGGCTACACGCCCAGCCATTTCCACGACACTAATGCACCCATCCAACCATCATTCTTCCACCACGCACCACAGATGCCAATATCCAACCACAATTTACCTGTACCCTCTACCTAACTCTTAAACTACCCTCCCCGGGTATTCGTGATAGGGGTCCACTCTAACCCCATTCACACCTTCGCACCATCCACTCCACTCCACAGTTTCCACCATACTCACTCCATACCATCCATTCCATACTCCATATATTCCACACAACCATTCTCCTTTCACCTGTAGTTGCACACCTGTGCAATCACTCCTAACTGGTGCTTCCTGCACCCTCCTTCCTCCCTGGACCATTTGGTCAACACAACACACATCACCATCACTCACTCATACATTGCTCCATACACCTGTTCAGTTGCACACCTGTGCAATCTCAATCGTTCCTCACTCACTGCTCCATACACTTCCACGCTCAATACACTTTCGATTCTCAAAACCATTGCCTCAGGCACCCAGATTTTCCCACGCTCATACACACATCTCTCCCGAGCATTGCCCCGCAATTCCTCATTTCACCGATATCAATACTCACACATACGGCATCATCTAATCTACCTGGTGCCCTGCTAAAACTCACGCTTCCCAGTCGCTCCTTACATTATTGCGCTCCCTCGTCATTATAATCCAAACTAATCTACCTGCGTCCCCACTACAGGTATCATTGTCACTACCTAACCTTACCGTTACCTATGGTCATCTTCTCTAGATCCCTACACACTATATCCTAACCCTCCCGGGCTAGTTTTCACTGCCAACCCCATAACTAGTGCTCCTTTGCCCCCGTTGTGAGGGATGGCAGAGTTGCCATCCCACCACATCGGGCATCTCTCACTATAAATTTTGCTCACCAAATTCCAGCCAATTAAAAATTTGCCAATCACTCTACCAATCATCTGCCAATCATCAATCTGCCAATCCTTTGCCAATCATCAAATTTTGCTTTTCAATTTCGGGTCCAAAACACTATCATCATTACACATCTACTCACTTGAGCCTCTCGGTGCGCCAATTCATTTCTAAAGCTCGGCTTCGCAAAGCCGAGCAATGAATGCGGGTTGTTTGGTGCCGGCGGTTGGATCCGTCCGGCATTCGGTGCAGGGAAGGAGGTTTACTCGGGCCGAGATCCCACGCACCATCTCGCACGGAGCCGTCCAATGGCCCGATCTCGCCCTGCCGGAACGCCTCAACAAAAAGGGGTCGCCATGACGACCCTTCCTACCGGGCCACCCGCTGTGCCTGGCGGAGCACGGACGCGGCCGTTCAGAGCGCGGCCCGGCGTGGATCGCGTACGGCGGCTCTTTCGAAACCGCCGCGGTTACGATCCCCGCTGGTCCCCGCTGCATGCAAACCCCGGCACGAACCGAGGGCCCGCTTCGGCTAAACGTCGATCTAACCGCTAACCCGGTTAGCGTCGATGCTCCACTTGCATGCTCACACCCCGCATTCCGTTCCTTGCCCATACATCCAGCCGTTCCCATGCTCCTCGTCATTGCACCTTCTCTTACACACCCAGGTACACTCATTCCGCTCACAGACTTTGTCACACACCTGACCACCGCACACCTTGGCACACACTCGTCGTTCGCACACCTCACCAACACACCTCTTCGCGCCCCCTCCTCGGTCACCTCCTCTGTGACAACCACGGGTGTGCACTCACTTGCACACCCAATCACGTGCTTGACGACTAACTCAAGTGTGCATTCCCACACGCGCTCGACCATTCCAGGTGTGCTTCCTTCCATCCCAGGTGTGCATCTCACAGCGCACTCTGTACCCATACACTCCTCTGTTACACACCTTTCTCGCGCATCCTCTTGCGCACACTCTCCCGTTACACCCTCCGTAACACTCACCACAGGTGTGCATGCTTCCGTCACATCCCCTGTAACACTCCCCATCCCGCGCTTCCATGTGGCCCCCCGCACACGCGCTACGACCAACTCACTCTCGACAGCACACTCACTCCTCGGCGCGCACTTTTTCCTCACACACCCCAGAGTCGGACATTCTCGCACACCTCCTCTGTCCATACACTCCGTACCTGTCGCACACTTCACCAGCGGCCTCTCACGAACACCCGGATCCAAACCAACCCCCAAGCCGACTGAATCTTCCCTCACACCATATACATTTCCGCGTATATCGCCACTCACCTTGGCACCTCGTCTCCGCACCTCCTTCGCCACCTGCAAACTCTTTATCTGGTTAGCAAGCACACCATCACGATTTGAGCACCGACTTTGCACATATTCCATCACCTCCTCCTTTATCTCCTTCTTAGTTTCCCCCCGTCTCTTCTTAATTTCACTCACCCCCTCTTCCACTTCCTCTAATTTTTCATTTCCCGGTGCGCCCCCTCTATCTCTTCCTCTAATGCCACCTTAACCGTTTCTATGTGCGTCCTCACCTCCCGGTCCTTCGTCTCCATTGCCTCCGTCACCTTGTCCAACCTCGTTGTCAGTCCCTCATGTACCATCTGACATTCCCTCTTCGTCGCTATGAGTGCATTTTTGATTTATTTTTGTGTCGCTTTTAACCCTCCTAGTACCGCAGTGTTCTTTTCCACCTGCTCCACTAGTTCCTTTTGTCCCACCGTTAGCTGTTCCACCTCCTGCGTCAACTCCTCTATGCCACCTTGTAACTTTGCCGTCCCATTTCTCACCTCTTTCTCCATACGCTTCTCACCTCGCTTTACCTCCTCGCGTACCCCCGAGACCTCATCGCTTACACCTCATCTTATTTCCTCCCCCATCTCCTCCATTTCTTTAGTAGATGCCGCCTTCATCTGTCCCAATTCCTTCCTCTGAGCATCCAATTTAGTGTCTAACCCGATTTTCACCTCCTCTATCTGGTTCCCCATCTGTTTGATTTCCCGGGCGGATTGCTCCCCTATTTCCCGCAATTTGCCTTCCATCTTATCTTCTAGCCCCGTTAACCCATTCTTTACCTCTTTTATCCGGTTTTTTTTTTGTTGTTTTTTTTTGTTTTTTTTTTGTATACTGAATCGAGGCTCGTGAAAGAGCTAACATTTACTTCACAAACAAATCAACCAGACAAACAAAATATATAAAAAGAGGGAGCGGAAAACAAGATGGGGAGAAAAGGGGAAGCACACAAACACAACATTTGAGAGCAGGGAGATGTGTGGAAGGGAGAGGGCTTGGGGGGAGGAGGCGTGGGAAGGGGGGGGGGGGGGAGGGAGAAGTATAAAACACAAGGACACCAAGGACTTCCAGGACAGAAGTTGGTATTTCAAAAAAGTGGAATTGGGGTGAAATTAGCGGGGGTAGAAAAGATCACGGTTTTGGATGGGGGAAGATAAGAGATGGTGGTGAACAGCTGTTTTAAAGACCTGGAGGGTGGAGTGGGATTGAAGAGAGTGAGGGAGTTTGTTCCAGAGGCGGGAGAAAAGAGGAGTGAAGGAGTGAAGGTGAGCACAGAGAGTCTTGATTTTGGCAGTTTGACCATAAGAGGGTTGCAGGCAGATCTTGTGCGACCTGTAGGAATATTTGCGGGACAGAGCCCAGAGAGAGCTGGGGGGGGCAAGGCCAGAGAGGAGTCGGTAGAAGACGGAAAGACCACCAACCTGCCTGCGGTGAGTGAGTGAGAGGCCCTTGGAGTTAGCTTCATCGCGGGAGATTCCAATGATTCTGAATGCTTTGGTTTCAACAGCGTGAAGACGAGCTAGGTGTGAGGCAGGAGCACCAGCCCAGAGGGGAGAGCAGTATTCCATTGAGCTGCGGATGAAAGCCTTGTATGTGGTGAGGAGCTCAGGTGTGCCAAGGAAGGACTTCGCACGACGGAGGATTCCCAGTCGGCGACTGGCTTTGGAGGCCAGATTTGAAATGTGGTTTTCCCAGGAAAGATCATGGCAGATAGTGAGACCCAAAAGCTTGAGTGACAGAACTTCTTGGAGAGGATTATTCAGAAAGTGGATGGGAGGGTTGTCCAGTCGGTCTTTTCGGAGAGACATCGTAAGAGTGTGAGATTTGTCAGGATTGAAAGACATGTTCCACTTGTTTGACCAGTCTGTGATTTTGGCCAGGTCTGCAGAGAGTGAGGAGGTTGTCTAACCTTGTCTAACCTTGTCTTGTCTAACCCCTCAAATTTGTTTCCCATATTGTTTAACCCGTCTCTTAATTGCTCACTAGTACCCCTCGCTTCGTCCCTCATTCTGCTTTCCATTTCTTTCATTTCCCTGCTTCTTTTTTTTGTTGTCGCACTTCGACTCTGCCATATATTCGCTGAACCGTGCCATGAACTGCTGCATGTCAAACGGCTGCATGTTAAAGCCCGCTGGTACAGCGGGCTCGGCTACCGCGCGCTTGTGCGAGGCGCCATTTTGCGCCTCTCCAACCACGTGCGTGAGGGCGCCATTTTGTGCACCTGAAACTCCCTCAACCACCTCCTCATTGCTCTCCTCCATTTTTTCCCTCTGGTCCTGGGTTACCCCTAACCCCTCTTCTAGTTCCCCCACCGGCATCCCGTCGCCTTGACCATCCATGGCACGATTTTAAATTTAAGATTTTATCAAACAAAATTTTGGCCCACTCGTAATTTTGAGCGCGCTTTTCGCGCTTCAGGTCCGAATCTCGCTCCCGACACCAAATGTTACGGAATCCAACGTCAGCCTTCCCCACTTACAAAGGGGGGATTAATCCCCTTGCTTATGACTGACCGACGTGGTCCCTGACGCTGTACAGCGACCTCCGGAAAGGCCGGTGGCACAGCCCCGTTCGTACCGCGGACAGATGTTAATTGCCGAGCGGTTTTAAGCAACCGCGGCACGAACTATTAACAATGACTAGACCCGATTCCTGAACGTTGGCCAAATCGTGCCACAGGTATTCAATTGGGAAAAGACAAAGATGACGGATGTGAAGAAGAAGAAGAACAGAAAGGGTTTGAAATACGAATATAATTTATTACTAATATTTACACAATTAAAAGAAACCAAGGAGGAGGAAGGATAATAAAATAGAAACAGAAGAAGAAGAAGCGGACACAGTGCACCTTAGCTTACCTATAAACAGTCTTACTTAACCCAGGACAGAACAAACAAAACAAACTCACGTACACAAGAGGATGGAATGGCAGGAATGGTTTGGAGGGATGAGCAGGTGGAATCACAGGGCGCAGCGATCAGGTCCACTTCGGGCGGGAAGCGAGGAGCCGGCAGCTCCTTGTATTCGGCTTTACACTGCACACCGGCAGGGTCACTCGCTGCCCCGTCAGGGCTTCACGCGGCTGGTTGAAACGGGGCTGGTTGAAGCGGCTCTCTGCAGAAATCAGCTGGGTCACGCATCTGCCGTATCTCTGACGCAACTGCTCGTGGGGATCCCTTACTCATCCCCGTAAGCAGTCCCTCACTCCTCCTTTTATATCGCCCCCCCCCCCCCCCCCGGCGATCAAGCCGCCGGCCGCTAGGACACGCCCATCGGTGAGCTCGCCTCGGCCCTGATTGGTCGCGAGGGCTCACCGACCCCGCCCTTAGAGGAGGCGTTGGCTAGGCCACGCCTTGTCCCCGGCGCTGGGCCGACTCTTCCCACCTTCTACTCCGGGATGACCTCGTGGCTAATTGAGTCGTGGTGAAAACCGCCAAGCAGCTGCGGCGAGAACCACAAGCCCAAAGAAACAGCGGAATGCAGCAAACCGCGCAGAGGAATTTGGTAATGCGGCTGACAAAAGGGGAATCCAATGGAGGTTCTGGGGAAATTGAAAGGGGATACTACCTTATTCCACTTCGGTGCAATGCAGTATTAGTTAATGGACGACATAGCCTTAACCTAATACACACAATAAGGAAATAACTACCAACAAGGAGGAAATCTATGATTTGGCTACTGATTGTATATGACCTAACTAAGGGACGCCCTTTGACCTTTATACACAATGGAGGCAGGAGGGTGGTCTTTACACGCAATTACAAATCCACAATATATATATATATATATTGTTGCGAATATGGAATTTGGCCTCCATATCCGCTTGTAAATATTCCCCTATTTTCTCCAATACTCCCCAACTTTCC
This sequence comes from Myxine glutinosa, assembly GCF_964187855.1. Lineage (NCBI taxonomy): Eukaryota > Metazoa > Chordata > Myxini > Myxiniformes > Myxinidae > Myxine > Myxine glutinosa. The sequence goes on along the minus strand of NC_136272.1, from coordinate 9,038,843 downwards.
CCAATCCCCCATTCCCTAGTCCCATTGCATGTAAACAACAATCAGTAGAGCCGACCTTCCCCTTATTCCCCCATTAAATGTCGTGCCCAGGTCCACCGCACCACACGTAGACAACTTTCGGACATCTTCCTAGTTATTCTTAATCTATGTCAGTTAAGGCCTCGTTTCCATTAATTATGACTCTTCGTTGCACCAGAATGTGATTATATGGCATCAGTAGTGAGTTTAGGACCTTTCCCATACCTCCTCCCATCTTCTTCCCCAAACAACAACAATAACAACAACTACAACAACAATTACAACTACAACAACAAAAACAACAACAATTACAACTACAACTACGACTACAACAACAGAGGGGCGGGGAGTGTGCGTCCTCACACCGGCTCGGTTACCCGCCATGACCATGCGCTCCACGGCGTTACCCCGAAGGGGCTGGCTGTCAGCTCCTCGTCAGGGGCGGAGCCAGTAACCCCCCCACGCACCCAATGAGAAGCAACGTGCCGATTCCATCTGGGGCGGAGCTAACGAGCCGAGGGCGTGTCACTCCCCGCCGGATATACGCGGCCCCGCGCCGGATGTGACGTCAGATGCGCCTCAGCTTGGAGAGAGAAGCCACCGCCACCCCCAGTGCGACGATACCTCCCCGCATCTTTGGACCGGACCGGACCGTACTGTACCCTGCCCCGAGCCCAGGAGGACCTGGAGCCATCGATCCTGCCTTTCCTAGCCATCAAACCCCCGTGTGAGTCAGCCGTTGTCCCGTTTGTCTGTCGTCTGTCCGGGGTTAATATAAGAGTGTGTCTAAGTGCCTGTCTTCCTGTAATATACCTCTAGCCCCTGTAATCTAACCTTTTCCGTACGAATATACTTGAGAATCGAAACATTGGTGTCGTATTGTGTTATTGTAATCCAGCCGGGTGTCTTCTTTTTCTTATTGAGCCAGCATCGCGCGACTAGTCAACGTTCGGGCACAATCGGGTAACTTGTGCAGACGTGGTCATACCATAAAACCGCTCGGTAAATAACATCCAAGCCACGTCTGTAACAATTGGTGTCGAGGAGTGGAATTCGAACCCGGGACTAAATTTATTAGGCCCAAATTGGTAACAAGTAGAATCGATTCGGAGCGCGTTTCCCGCGCGAAATTATAACGGCGAAATTTGAATTTGTTTTACGAAAATAAAATAAAAAACCGAATTTTGAAAGTCGCGCTATGGCGGGTCAAGACGGCTGGGGTCCGGTAGGGGAGAGTGAGGCAGGGTCGGTCCAGGACCAAATTGAGGGACATGAGGAGAGCGAAACAGCTGGGGTAGCAGGTGCACAAAATGGCGCTCTCGCGCACGATGCTTCGGGCGCGCAAAAAGGCGCCTCGCTGGTCACCGTGCCCGCGACCGAAGTAGCGCCGCTGGGAAGATTGGAACTTTTTTTTATACAAATGACGGCCCTTATGGAAAAGAATAGTGAGCGATTGGAAAACCAAATGGGGGTAATGGGGAACCGGATGGATGCTCAGAGTGAGCAAATGAGGGTTGATAGTGGGCGATTAGAGGACCAAATGAGGGGTACCGGTGAGAAGTTAGACAATAATTTTGAGGAGTTAGACAAGAAAATTGGGAAGTTAGACAATAATTTTGAGGAGTTAGACAAGAAAATTGGGAAGTTAGACAATAATTTTGAGGAGTTAGACAAGAAAATTGGGAAGTTAGACAATAATTTTGAGGAGTTAGACAAGAAAATTGGGAAGTTAGACAATAATTTTGAGGGGTTAGACAACGGGATAAAAGAGGTGAAACATGGGTTAACGGGGGTAGAAAATAGAATGGCTGCCCAGGAGAATCAGATAGAGGGAGTGAAAAATGGGTTAGAGGGGTTAGAAAACAGTATGGAAGGCAAATTGAGGGACATGAGGGACCAAGCGGAAAGGGAAGTTAAACAAATGGAGCAGCAGATAGAGGGGGTCAGAATGGGGGTAGAAACCAAACTGGATGCTCACAGGGAGGAAATGGAGCAGATGAGGGTGGCATCTGGGCAGGAGATGCAAGTGATGGGAGAGGAGATCAGAAGAGGAGTGAGTGAGGAGGTCGGAGGAGTGCGCGAGGAGGTGAGGCACTGTAAGGAGCGCATGGAGAAAGAGGTGAGAAAGGGGACTGTAAAATTGCAAGGTGGTATAGAGGAGTTGACGCTGGGAGTAGAACAACTTACAGTGGGACAAAAGGAGTTGGGGGACCAGGTAAAGAAGAACACAGCGGTAATAGAGGGTTTAAAATCGACACAGAAGGAGATGAAAAAGGACGTAGGGGTAATTAAAAAAGAGTGTCAGACGGTACATGAGGACCTGACGAGGAAAATGGACAAGGTGGTAGAGGTAATGGAGGTTAAAGAGCGGGAGGTGCGGGAGCACATAGAAAAAAATAAAGTGGAGTTAGAGGAAGAACTTAAAGGGGCGCACGAAGAGATGAAGGAGATGAAGCAAAAATTAGAAGAAGTGGAAGAAGGGGTGAGCGAAATTAAAAAGCGACGGAGAGAGGATAAGAAAGAGATAAAAGAGGAGGTAAAAGAATTGGTCCAGAGTCTGTGTTCGGATCGTGATGATGTGCTCATTAACCGGATGAGGGATTCGCAGGTGATGGAGGAGAAGCGAAGAGAAAGAGGACCCGGTGTAAGTGGTGACCAATATGGTCGTGCGTATGATGCGCCAGGTGATTTAATAAGCTTGGGGGTCGAGATAGACCCGGATGTTCGTGAGAGGCCAAGAGTGAGGTGTATGGCTGGTCCGGAGGGTATGGAACGAGAGGTGCGAGGTGTGGGTGAGCAAGGTTGTGGTGGTGGTGGTATGGAATGGGTAGCGGGTTGCGGAGGTGTGACCCATGCATCGACACTAACAGGGGTAGTTGTTGGAGGGACCGGGGAGGCACGAGAGCCCCTTGGGGGTAGTGTACTGTGGGGGCCCGGCCGGTTCGGCCCCGCGCTGACCCCGCAAGGGGCGACGCACGGGGTCCGGCAGGCGGGCAACGACTCACATACGAGGTGGTCCCACAAGGTCCCACTCGCGCCGTATGACGGCAAGAGTGATCTACGCGCGTACCTGGCGCAGTTCGACTGTGTGTGTAAGGGCAACGGTTGGGGTGAGGACGAAGGTGGAGTACACCTGGTGGCCGCATTGCGCGGCGCGGCGGCGGAGGTGCTGACGGCATTACCAGCAGGTGCTCTCACCCTGCCAGCCCTCCGCGACGCCCTAATTAATCGATTCGGCATAGAACAGCAGAGCGAGCTTGTTAAAGCTCAGCTCGCGCTGCGAAAACGCAAGCCCCAGGAAGCCATCGGGGAACTTGCCCACGACATTCGCCGCGCAGTGGGGATCGCACATGCTAGCATGGCAGCGGATTCCCGGGAAAGCCTGGCGCTGGACCATTTTATCCAGGCCCTCCCGGATATTGAGCTCCGGCAACAGCTCGCCATGTGGCGCCCGCAGACTCTGAGCCAGGCGGCTGACGCTGCGGCCCGTTGGGAAGCAGCGAGGCCCCTAGCCCGAGGGGGCGAGCGTCTCGCAATGGCGGTCCGCCAGGTGGGACCCCCGATGGAGGGTGGACCCCTTAGGGGACCCGCCCCCGACGTGGGTCCTGACCTGGCGGGCATGGTCCGGAGGCTGGTGGACCAGCGCCTGGCGGGACCTGGACCATGGCAGGCGGCCCCGGAGGTGGCCCGCGGTGGACCACGAGCGGGTAATCCAATTCGGACCTACAGGGGGGGGAATTTGGAATTCCGGAGGCAAGCACCTTATCAGGTGAGGTGCTATACCTGCAACCGCCTGGGTCACCTGGCGCGGCACTGTCGAAACGCGCGCTGGGATGATCTCCGGCAGTTGAGGTCCTCAACTCCGCCCAGGGGGGAGCGGGTTAGCCGACCCCAGACACCCCCCCGCCAGACCCCGGGAAACTAGAAGGTGTCGGGCACGTAGGGCGGTGTTCGGCAGCAGAGGATGGAGGAGAGCCCTCATTGACGCGACAGGTCATTTATTGTGGCCAAATTGGAACCGGTAGCCTGACAATTAGATGCAAAATTGCCGGCGTGGGGGTAGATGCCGTAGTGGACACAGGAGCTAGCGCCACGATCATCAGCCCTGTGGTCCTTGATTCGAGCGCAGGTGGCTGGGATAAGATCCAGCGCCTGCAAAATTATAGTTTGCAGCTTGCTACCGGGGTAACGGCCCCGATCATAGGGCGTGGTTCTGTGACCCTCAAGTTAGGGTCGGTAAGGAGGGAGATAGATGTTTGGGTGGCGGAGGTGTGCGACCCATGTTTAATAGGGTTGGACCTGTTGACTGCCAGCGGTTGTAAAATCGACTTGTGCCGGGGGATCCTGCAGGTGGGAGTAGAAGAGCTGCCGTTAGGGGGAGTGAGCACGGCCGAGAGAGCGGAGCTGGAGGCTTCCGAGGCCGTGACCATCCCCCCAAGGGCCGAGGCGATAGTGCCGGCCCGGTGGGCAGCTCGCCCAACATGGCAGGAGTCCTGCGGCCTGGTCGAACCGGTGGCAGCGCAGTCCATACCGGGTTTAATCGTGGGCCGCACCCTTGTAAAAACGGACGGACCGGTAGTGGCCGTCCGAGTAGTAAATGTGAGTACAGAACCACGCACTATAGTAAGGGGCACGAGGGTAGCTGGCTGCACCCCAGTTGAGGAAGTCGCGACTGAGGGGCGAGAACGTCCAGCCGAGCCGACCCCGGGGGGAGCCTTCAATAACAAGTAGGAATTGGCCCGATCCCATTTGCGAGATGGTAAATCGTAGTAGCGTAGAGTTGGGAGGTACCCAGAGGGAGGCCTTACACAAACTGGTTGGGTCCCATTTGGACCTCTTCTCCCTGTCCACCGAGGATATTGGACGTACGGGCCTGGTGAAACATCAGATCCACACCGGTGAGGCCCGGCCTATTCGTCAGGCCGCCCGACGGCTCCCTTGGAGCAAGAGGGCGGAAGCTGACGAGCAGGTTGCAAAAATGCTCGACGCAGGTGTGATCGAGCCCTCGGGAAGTCCTTGGATGTCACCTGTTGTGCTGGTCAAAAAGAAGGATGGGACCACGCGGTTCTGCGTGGACTATCGCCAGCTAAACAACGTGACACTCAAGGACTCATATCCCCTGCCAAGGATTGATGACACCCTCGATGCCGTTGCGGGCTCAAATTGGTTCACAACTTTGGACCTCAAGAGTGGGTATTGGCAGGTGGAGATGGATAGGGCAGGGAAGGAGAAAACGGCATTTTCCACAGGTAAGGGACTGTATCAGTTTACTGTGATGCCGTTTGGTTTGTGTAACGCCCCCGCCACCTTTGAGAGATTGATGGAGCATGTACTAGGCGGCATGCCATGGCAATCATGCCTGGTGTACCTGGATGACGTCCTGGTACATGCCCAAACGTTCCCCCAGGCACTAGCTAATTTGGACCAGGTGTTCGGGTGCCTCAGACAGGCAGGGTTGAAGCTGAACCCGAGTAAGTGCACTTTGTTTGCAAGAGAGGTGGCCTATCTAGGTCACGTGATTGGCCGCGAGGGGGTAAAAACAGACCCAGACAAAATTAAAGCGGTAGAGGTGTGGCCCGCACCACGTACCATCAAAGAGGTGCGGGGATTTTTGGGACTCTGCTCCTACTACCGGCGCTTTGTGGCGAAATTTGCGGAGTTGGCCCGTCCCCTCCACCGGCTTACGGAGAAGGGGACGCGATTTAATTGGACACGGGAGTGCCACGAGGCCTTCCAAAAATTGAAGGGGTGTCTAACATCCGCACCCCTTCTAGCTTACCCCACTAGTGACGGGACATTTACCCTGGACACGGATGCGAGCCAGGAAGGATTGGGCGCAGTTTTGTCTCAGACACAGGAGGGCGTGGAGAGAGTGATTGGTTATTATAGTCGGGCCTTAAGTAGGCCCGAGAGAAATTATTGCGTCACTCGCAAAGAGTTATTGGCTATGCTGGCTGCCATGAACCATTTCCACCCGTACTTGTACGGGCGGAAATTTTTGGTTAGAACTGACCATTCCTCCTTGCAATGGCTCCTTCGGTTCAAGGAACCGGAGGGCCAAATTGCAAGGTGGTTGGAAAAGTTGCAGCAGTACGATTTTGATGTGGCCCATAGGGCCGGGAAGGCCCATGGTAATGCGGACGCACTCTCTCGGCGTCCTTGTCTGGGGGAAAACTGTAAATTTTGTGCGAGACACGAGGAGAGGGAGCAATTGGGCGATTCCGCCCCGATTCTCGTCGTCCGGGCAACCCGGGTGAGAGGGCCAATTTTGCCACTAACCGCGGACGAGGAATTTGGAGAGTTGGCTTGGAGCACGGCCCAGCAGGAGGATCCTGTTCTGGGGCCGGTGTTCCAATGGGTCAAATTGGGGCAAAGACCAAAGGGGGAAGAGGTCACCCCCCTCGGGGCACAAACAAAGGCATATTGGGCTCAGTGGCAGACCCTGGAATTGAAAGGCAACATCTTGTATCGCAAGTGGGTGGAGGTTCCCTCTGATCGAACTTCCTGGCTGGTGATAGTCCCTGACAAATTCAAGAACGTCATATTGCAACAGGTGCATGGTACCCGCTCCGGCGGCCATTTGGGCAGGACAAAGACAATATCTCGGGTCCGCCGGAGGTTCTATTGGGTGAATATGGGGCGCGACATACAGGACTGGTGTCGGAGATGCGACGCCTGTTCTGCCAAAAAGGGACCAGCACGGAGGATGAGGGCCCCCCTTCAATTACATCAGGTGGGGGCCCCCCTTGAGCGGGTGGCTATGGATATTCTAGGACCGCTGCCCCGCACCCGCCAAGGTAATAAGTATATCCTCGTGGTAATGGACTATTTCACCAAGTGGCCGGAGGCCTACGCCCTCCCCAACCAAGAAGCAGGGGTGGTAGCGCAGGCCTTCGTGGAAGGATTTGTGTGCCGGCATGGGATTCCACAGGAGTTGCACACCGACCAGGGACGAAATTTTGAGAGCAAATTGCTAAAAGATGTGTGCAGTCTCCTGTCAATTCGGAAAACCAGAACAACGCCTTTAAGACCTCAATCTGACGGGATGGTGGAAAGATTCAATCGAACTCTAATCCAACAACTGGCACTGTTCACCACCACCCGTCAGGATGACTGGGACGAACATCTCCCTTATTTGCTTATGGCCTACCGAACCAGCCAGCACGGGGCCACCGCATGCAGTCCAGCGTTGCTTATGTATGGGCGGGAGTTACGGGCTCCCGCCGACTTGCTATGCGGTCCCGTGCCAGACACAGTGGTTAACCCGCCGAGGGAGGGGTACGCACGTCACCTAGAGGAAGGCATGGAGCTAGTCCATGCCTTCGCCCGCCGCCAACTCCATCTGGCGGGGGAAAAGATGAAGCGCAGGTACGACGACCGGAGCCAGGGGAGTCAATACGCTCCGGGGATGAAGATTTGGTTCTTTAATCCCCGGAGGCGGAAGGGAAGGTGCCCAAAACTCACCTCCCCCTGGCAAGGCCCAGGAGTCGTCCTGTCGCAAATCTGTGACGTGGTCTTTAAGATCAAAATGGGGCCACGAGCCCTCCCTCGGATCGTCCACGCCGACCGGATAAGACCTTACACCGGCGAGCAGGCGCCCCCGTGGATTGCCTCGGCTTTAGATGCCGAGGCGGGACCCAGTACCTCTGAATAAGGGGGGCTTATTAGTGCCAGAGGACTGGGGGATTGAGGAGCGATAGGCCCGGTGGGTAAGGGTGGCATCCCTGCCACCTTTCCCATATGTGGGGGGCAAAGGAGCTATAGCTTATGGGGTGTATGGCAGTGAAAACTAGCCCGGGTGGGTTAGGATATTGTGTGTAGGGATCTAGCGAAGATGACAGTAGGTAACGTTAAGATTAGTTAGTGACTGATACCTGTAGTGGGGACGCAGGTAGATTAGTATGGATGATAATGACGAGGGAGCGCAATAGTTTAAAGGGACGACTGGGAAGCGCAAGTTTCAGAAGGGAGTAGTTAGCTGAGATGATGCCGTGTTTGTGAGAATTGAACAGGTGTGATTGCACAGGTGTGCAACTGGACAGGTGTGTGGAGCAGTGTATGAGTAGTGAGTGTGTGGATCAGCGCGAATGCGCTTGGGGAGAGAAGGGTGCAGGTGGCACCAGGTGTGAGAGCACAGGTGTGCAGGTACAGGTGTGTGGAGAGAGTTGGAGTGAGTGGTACGGAGTGGTGTGCATGGTGCGAAGGTGTGGATGGGGGAAGAGTGGACCCCTTTCACGAGTACCCGGGGCGGGTAGTGTAAGTGTTAGGTAGAGGGTGCAGGTAAATTGTGGTTGGATATTGGCATTTGTGGTGCGGTTGCAGAATGGTGTTGTGAATGGGTGCATTAGTGTTGTGGAAATGGCTGGGCGTGTAGCCTGTTAGTGTGTGTAGTTGGTTGGGCACTCCACCACTGTGAGGATGTCGGCCAGGTGAGGCCGCAGGTGGGCTCTGGGAGCCGGTAGTTGTGAGTGGGTGCCTGAGGATCCCGGGTGTGGATCGGGCAGCCCAGTGCCAGAGAGGGCACCGAGTGGGGAGAGTGCCAGAGGGCCTTCCCCAGGTAGTTAGGTTAGGGTAAGGAGCAGGTAAGCTCGGAGGCAACTGCAGTGGTGGAGGTGTGCAGGTGGGTAGACCCACTGGGAGAGGTACACGCCACAGCCCAGAAGTTGTGCGAGGGCACCGGGAGATGAATCGGGGGAGTGAGACCCCAAATTGAAAAGCACCACAGTTTGGCCAATGGGAATTGGTTTTTAGAACCCATAGTGTAAGAGGGCCAATGGTTTGGCCGGAGAAAGACCCCGGGTAGTGTAAAGTTGTTAAAGTCATTTAGGAGATAGTTAGGATTGATGAACCTGTTGCACCATACGCAGCCATTTACCTGTGGTGATGATGATGACTCCACACCTGTGTTTTCTTTGTTTGTGTTGCAGAAATGAGAATTGCTGTTGGATTTGTGAGACGCATCACGACGTGGATGAGACATTGGGGTGATTCCATCTCTCCCTCCCTAGGAGGGACTGATGATGAATTGGTGATGGCAAATTTTGATGTTGAGTTGAAAATGGCAAATTTGATTGGTTAGGAGGGAGAGAAGACGAATTTGGTATATGGGAGGAACGGGGAAGACAGTAGGGATGTTTGTTGATTTGTAAAGTAGATGTTTATGGGTAGTGTTGTGTTGTGTGGATACAGTAAGGGGTAAGGGAGGGGCCATGTAGGTTACCTGGTGGGGGGGGGGGGGCGTACGATAGGAACGTACCTGTCTCACCTGGTTCCCATGTGCCCCCAGTGTGCATCACCTTACATTGCGTGCACTTTTGCGCCCTTACCACCTTACTCACTTGTTTCTTCTTTTGTCTCCCACCTCCGAGGATCTGGCTTTGGGGTAGAGAGAGAGGAGAGAGAGGTGCTGGCTGCGCAGTTGTGGGCCTGCACTTTCGCTGTTTGCTGCCGGGATCGATACACCATATGGACCGCAATGTTTGTGGCCACCCACAATGGACCGCAGTTCGTTTGCGGCCAAGCACCACCCGGGGATGGACCTATGGATCAACGTGGCACCTATGCCATACAGGTGAACCACTAATAGTTAACACCACCAAGTGCACCACAAGAAGAGCAAGAGACACCTGCAGGGTTAGGGGTTGTCGAATTTATTTTTATTCCAATGAACAATGGTGACTGCACCGATTGGTGGTGGGGTGGTGCTGTTGATGCTCGGGAAGGGTGCTCTGCACGTTATTAAAGGCCGTCGGCCACAGAGCACTCGTGGGTTGATGTATCGATGTTGGCAAGCGCGCTCTCTCTATGCATAACATCTGCATGTGTTCCTCCAAAAACAGGTCCTGGATCGTAGTGTAAATAGCAGCGTAGTCTTGTAAATAATGCTCCCTACCGGCTGTATGTTTAGTTTGAGGATTCTTTCCGGATTCGGTTATCCTGTGGGTGTGTTTCTGTGAGGAGAAGGGTGCAACGTCGCAGGGGGACATATTTACTCATTTGTGAATATCTGTAAAACTGTCGCACTCAGGGTAGAGTTAATAGTAGAGGGAACTACATTGCGTGCCACACTAAAGTAGGTAAAAATTTATCGGGTCGGGACGCCCCGAGGGTAGAGAAGGGTGCAATGTTGCGAATATGGAATTTGGCCTCCATATCCGCTTGTAAATATTCCCCTATTTTCTCCAATACTCCCCAACTTTCCCCAATCCCCCATTCCCTAGTCCCATTGCATGTAAACAACAATCAGTAGAGCCGACCTTCCCCTTATTCCCCCATTAAATGTCGTGCCCAGGTCCACCGCACCACACGTAGACAACTTTCGGACATCTTCCTAGTTATTCTTAATCTATGTCAGTTAAGGCCTCGTTTCCATTAATTATGACTCTTCGTTGCACCAGAATGTGATTATATGGCATCAGTAGTGAGTTTAGGACCTTTCCCATACCTCCTCCCATCTTCTTCCCCAAACAACAACAATAACAACAACTACAACAACAATTACAACTACAACAACAAAAACAACAACAATTACAACTACAACTACGACTACAACAACAGAGGGGCGGGGAGTGTGCGTCCTCACACCGGCTCGGTTACCCGCCATGACCATGCGCTCCACGGCGTTACCCCGAAGGGGCTGGCTGTCAGCTCCTCGTCAGGGGCGGAGCCAGTAACCCCCCCACGCACCCAATGAGAAGCAACGTGCCGATTCCATCTGGGGCGGAGCTAACGAGCCGAGGGCGTGTCACTCCCCGCCGGATATACGCGGCCCCGCGCCGGATGTGACGTCAGATGCGCCTCAGCTTGGAGAGAGAAGCCACCGCCACCCCCAGCGCGACGATACCTCCCCGCATCTTTGGACCGGACCGGACCGTACTGTACCCTGCCCCGAGCCCAGGAGGACCTGGAGCCATCGATCCTGCCTTTCCTAGCCATCAAACCCCCGTGTGAGTCAGCCGTTGTCCCGTTTGTCTGTCGTCTGTCCGGGGTTAATATAAGAGTGTGTCTAAGTGCCTGTCTTCCTGTAATATACCTCTAGCCCCTGTAATCTAACCTTTTCCGTACGAATATACTTGAGAATCGAAACATTGGTGTCGTATTGTGTTATTGTAATCCAGCCGGGTGTCTTCTTTTTCTTATTGAGCCAGCATCGCGCGACTAGTCAACGTTCGGGCACAATCGGGTAACTTGTGCAGACGTGGTCATACCATAAAACCGCTCGGTAAATAACATCCAAGCCACGTCTGTAACAATATATATATATATATATATATATATATATATATATATATATATATATATATATATATATATATATATATATATATATATATATATATATATATATATATATATATATATATATGAATATATATATGTATATATATATGTATATATATATGTATATATATATGTATGTATATATACACAAAGAATTAAGTTAAGCACCCCCCCCGTTTTTTTACAACCTCGCACATTACAAGTTTGTTGTCGTCAAAACAGTGTGATATACCCATGATATTGCTATATTTTCTGGAGAAGTGATATTATGGTCACATAAAAACATAACAATCATGCCGTTTTCAGTATTTTATTCTGAAGAATTTAAGGTGAAATTTTTTGGGAATTTTAGGCATATTTTCACCTCAATTTAAGTATGGAGCTATAGGTCCATCACGGACAGTGTGGATGACGTTTATGTTTTCTAACGTACAGTCATTGTTCTGAGAAGACCTCTAGCGATCTTTGCGTCAATAACGTGTGTAGGACCCACGTGATCGGATCACTGACTCAACCAATCACTTTTTTTCACTTTGATCACTCAATTTCATCATTGGATAATTGCTAATGTCATACCAATCATTATTTGATCTCACATACCTTAGAATATATGCCAATGTATACATATACACAAAGAATATATATTAGGGGGTGCTTACCTTAATTCGTTGTGTAGGGGTGCTTAACTTAATTCTTTGTGTATATGTATATATATATGTATGTATATATGTATATATATATGTATGTATATATGTATATATATATGTATGTATATATGTATATATATATGTATGTATATATGTATATATATATGTATGTATATATGTATATATATATGTATGTATATATGTATGTATATATATATGTATATATATATGTATATATGTATATATATATGTATGTATATATATGTATATATATATATGTATATATAAATATCAAAGGGAGGCACATAGCGCCTCGGGATCGTTTCTCTGAACGCAGCTTTAACATGGGAACTGAAAATGCATTTCTCGGCTTCTACTGGACGAAATCGGCTACAAATTTCACAAGTAAATTCTTTGTACGTTGAGGTAATATGTTCCAAATTTCAGCAACGTCCATTTCTGCATTCTTGACCTTGAGTTATATTTAGAAAACGCTTGAAATCATGTTGGTGTCTGTCTGTCTCTGTCTGTCTGTCTGTCCGTCCGTCTGTCTGTCCACCCAAAATTTGTTGGTGCTCATATCTCAAGGGCCATACAATGAAATTAGCTGAAATTTGGAATATGCATCGGCCAATAGGTCTGTTTAATGGCTTTCGAAACAAATTCCACCTAAGTGTCATAGTTTTTGCTTTGAAATTCAATATATGAGAATATATATTGTCGCGCGACCGCCTTTGATTAATATCATGCGGTCACGGATGCTGATCGCGAAGGCCTTAACCCCTGAGGCGAAAACTCAATGGCGGATTCCAGAACCAAAAGGCTACATCAAGCACGCGGGAAGGAGGGGAGCGGCGAGAGCCCTGCAGCCTTATCTATTAAATCAATCACCCGGAAACTGCGTTCAAGTATGTACAGCAAAATAATATAAGGGTTTATTGTAATAAGAACAGGGACAGGGAAACGCGACGATAAACCTAAGTCCTAATTTGGGATCCCACACTCACAGATATCAAATACCGACGAGGGATTATGGACTACCAAAATAACACGTTTGTTATGTAAAGTGTAACCACGGAGCTCGGGCTTATCTGGTCTTTGTCGTCTTGTTCTTGGCTGCCGTCCAACATGGCTCCGTTCGGCCCGATGTACCCACGAGGCCTCGCTCCAAGCTCCAAAGCGCCGATCGCACACCACGAGGTCCCTCGCTCCAAACTCCAAAGCACCGAGCACCGCTAGAGACTGCCAGAGCACGAGCGTAGATGTCCAAACACCAAGAGAACAACTCAACTACTCGTCAACTCAGGCCGTGAACTGCAAACCAACGCAACCAGGGACAGGACTCTCCCCACTCGAGATCGCACCGGGACTGCCAGGGCTAGGAATCTGCCAGGAATCTGCCAGGAATCTTTTCGTGCTGCGCAACACACTCATTCAAAGTCCTGCCGCGTCTCAAACCAACTGCCGGCCGAGTCACTCACTCGAACCCAACTCCTTGTCTCTGCGAACTCAACTCCTCGTCTCTGCGAACTCAACTCCTCATCTCTCTGAACTCAACTCTCTAGAAAACTCAACTAACTCTAATGGCGTTCGGCGCTCGCTAATATCACCTTCTTCGTGACGTCAGCCTTGGCGCGCTGCCAACCAATCGGTCTCCTCCACCGACTCGCCGGCTCGCCCAGGTGCACGCCCACTGCATCACTCCCACTCCCTGCTCCTGGTGTCATAGCGCGTGCTATTCGAGGTGGATAGGCCTGTCGGAGGTGTACATGGCGGCGGCCATGCGGCGGTGTCCTGGCCTGGTTTCTTCCGAAGTCATGTCAGGGGGGAGGGCGTTATTTAGTGTTGCACTAAGGATCCGTCGGAATGTCTATGTTGGTCTGCAGTGCCAAAAGGGACAAAGGTTTGGCTAACCAGGTGAGGACACACAGGGGCGCTACTCCTTAATCCCTACACTACTTATCACTCGAACCTCCTGGTAGATTCACAAGTATACATCTTGTATACATCTTGTATATTAACCCGACAAACGCCTACACATGAACGTATTACAGGTAGTTTTCCTTACCGCGACACCTCGAAGCATGTTACCTACTCAGCTCTATCTGCTCTACATATCACGACCCACCAGACATTAAAAAAAAAAAAAAAAAAAAAAAAAAAAAAAAATATATATATATATATATATATACACACACTCAACCCTCGGCTATCGCGCCTAATTGGTGCCGCCATCGGTGCGCGTTAGCCGAAATCGCGATAGCCGAACTGAAGAACGTATGGTAATAATTCTAATTGGTGCCGGGACCCCCAAGTTGACCACATATTTAACCTATTTTTGCCACTTTTTTACCAAGTGTTTCTACCATATAAAGAAACATTAACATATTAAGAAACATTAAAACAAGAATGGAGTACTTTTTATGATAAATATGTAAATAAAAATAAAATGGTAAAAAAGTACTTTTTTACCATTTTATTTACCTTTTTGGGGACGATGAGGGGCTTAGGTGGTTGGGTAGGTTCCGAGGCTTGGGTGGAGTCTTATTGACCACTCCTACGTGCCTCTAACTCGTCCAGGATTGCGTCAGCTGAAGCACCAGAGAAGCGCTCAACGTCAGAGGGCTCGTCAACGACAGAGGGCTGTGCCTCGTTGCGACGCCGTAAGCAGGGTCGGCATCATGGGGGGGGGGGCATTCGCGGGCCATGCCCACCCAAATGAGTTATTGTGCCCCCCACACCCACCCGCAGGCCAAGTCTTTGGCGCCAAACTTTCACGTTAGCTATCGTGTGTGTGTGTGTGTGTGTGTGTGTGTGTGTGTGTGTGTGTGTGTGTGTGTGTGTGTGTGTGTGTGTGTGTGTGTGTGTGTGTGTGTGTGTGTGTGTGTGTGTGTGTGTGTGTGTGTGTGTGTGTGTGTGTGTGTGTGTGTGTGTGTGTGTGTGTGTGTGTGTGTGTGTGTGTAAAAAAGAAAGAGAGAGACTTTGCAGCATGTTTTTAAATTGGAACTGGCTTGGTGCGTTGGTTGTTGACGGCAAACTCTTATTATCAAGCATTTACATCATAGATTGAGGTCTCGAACGGTAGTTTGTGCCCCCGCCCCCTGCAGTTACCCTAATGTCCCCCGATTAGACTTGTTCTGACGCCGAATCTGGCCGTAAGAGTTCGGTGATGTGGCGTTGGCGGAGGGAGTTGACGTGGGCATGATACTGCTCCTCGTAACCTGCCAGTGCCGTATTAATAAAGGAGCACCTTGCTTCATTGTTGATTGTTAAATCTTATCCACGTTTCTACGATAATCACGGTTTTGGTAAATACCTCGCACTGTTGACTCATTTATCCCAAATTTCTTTCCAACACTTCGCTTTGTTTCACCATTGTCTATCAACTGCACAATTTCGAATTTCTGAGCGAAAGTTAAGTTCTTCCTCTTCTTGAGTTCCCTTGATTTCTCTTTCCCCACGCTCGGTGATAACGTAGCACCCTTTCCACCATTTCCGGTGCGTTATAGCGCGTATTTGGGGCGCGATAGTCGTGTGTTGTGCAGTTTTTTAGGTAGCCGCGATAGCAGACAAACGCGATAGCTGAGTTCGCGATAGCCGAGGGTTGTGTGTGTGTGTGTGTGTGTGTGTGTGTGTGTGTGTGTGTGTGTGTGTGTGTGTGTGTGTGTGTGTGTGTGTGTGTGTGTGTGTGTGTGTGTGTGTGTGTGTGTGTGTGTGTGGTGTTTGCAAACACCTGTGTGTGTTTGCTTTGCTTACTGGCGGCCTATTTGTATTAAAACTTGCACCCAATGTGTCCTTTTTATTTATTTTATTTATGGCCCACAGGGCCGACTAGTGTGGTTCACCTGTGGGGCATCGGTGCCCTGTGGCCAAGGTCCGCCAGCAAGATTTTGGGCCCTCATGGCCGGTTCCAGCAGAGGGGCCATGCCCCAACCCATGGGGTCCATAAGTGGTGCTCGGCCACAGACATGTGGTCCATAATGTGGTGCATCGATGCAGACAGCTGGTTCTGGGAATTTCGGGCGCATAATGGCCGACCCACGCACGCTCCCCTCGGCACCCAATGGCGCACAGGTCATGTGGGAGACAAAAGGGGAAAGACAATTGAGCGAGGGGTAAGGTCACAAGGGTACACATCAATAAGGCAATGCAAGGCGAAATGCGTACGGAGGGCGAAGTGAGAAAGCTCGTCCCTACCGTACGTCACCCCCCTGTCACCTACCCTACCCTTGCCCTTACCCCATATGTACAAAAATCTACACATTTACAAATTCGTCACTACTGTCACGTCTTCCCCATATTTCCCCTATACCAAATTCGTCTCCACAATCTCTCTACTTCAAAATTTGCCATCACCAATTCATCATCAATCCTCATAAGGAGGGAGAGATGGAATTACGCACAATGTCACACCCACGTCATGATGCGTCTCACAATCCAAACATTTGCACAGTAAAAAATAATCAAAACATGGCATGGTGTGGAGTTCCTGTCACCTCAGGTGAGTGGATGCAGATGGTGCGAGGAGATCCTTCATCCTATCTATTCTCTAAAGGACTTTAATACACTTTACACTACCCGGGGTCTTTCCCTGCCAATCCATTGGCCACTTACACTATGGGTTCTAAAAACCAATTCCCATTGACCAAACTGTGGTGCTTCTCAATTTGGGGTCTCACTCCCCCGATTCATCTCCCGGTGCCTTCGCACAATTTCTGGGCTGCGACGTGTAGCTCTCCCAGCAGGTCTACCCACCTGCACACCTCCACCACTGTAGTTGCCACCCGAGCTTACCTGCTCCTCACCCTAACCTAACTAACTGGGGAAGGCCCTCTCCTGGCTCTGTCACCCCACTCGGTGCCCTCTGGCACTGGGCTACCCGGGTCCGTCCTCCGGATCCTCGGGCCCCATCCACAACAACTACTACCGGCTCCCAGAGCCCACCTGCGGCCTCACCTGGCCGACATCCTCACAGTGGTGGAGCGCCCAACCAACTACACACACTAACAGGCTACACGCCCAGCCATTTCCACAACACTAATGCACCCATCCAAAGACCATTCTTTCACCCGCACCACAGATGCCAATATCCAACCACAATTTACCTGTACCCTCTACCTAACACTTACACTACCCGCCCCGGGTATCCGTGATGGGGGTCCACTCTTCCCCCATTCACACCTTCGCACCATCCACTCCACTCCACAATTTCCACCATACTCACTCCACGACCATCCATTCCAATACTCCATACCATTTATTCCATACACCTGTCCTCCATGCACCTGTCGTTGCACACCTGTGCACTCACACCTGGTGCCACCTGCACCCTCCTTTCTTCCTGGACCATTTGGTCATCACAACACGCAATCACCACTACTCCCTCATGCACTGCTCCACACACCTGTTCAGTTGCACACCTGTGCAATCACACCTGTTCAATCCTCACACACACGGCATCATCTCATCTAACTACTCCCCTCTGAAACTTGCGCTTCCCAGTCGTCCCTTTAAACTATTGCGCTCCCACGTCATTATAATCCACACTAATCTACCTGCGTCCCCACTACAGGTATCCTTGTCACTAACTAACCTTAACGTTACCTAATGTCATCTTCGCTAGATCCCTATCAATATCCTAACCCACCCGGGCTAGTTTTCACTGCCATACACCCCATAACCTAGTGCATTTGCCCCCACCCTTCTGTGAGGGATGACAGCGTTGCCATCCCACCACAGCGGGGCATCTCTCACTACCAATTTTGCACATCAAATTTCAGCCAATCAAAAATTCTGCCAATCATCTGCCAATCACCGTACCAATCATCAAATTTCGCCTTTTTCTAATTTTGAGTCCAAAACACTATCCTCCTCACCCGTCTACTTATTACATCCTCTCGGTGCGCCAATTCACGTCTACAGCCCGGCTTCGTACAGCCGAGCAATGAACGCGGGTCGTTTTGTGCCAGCGGCTGGATACGTCCCGCATTCGGGGCAGGGACGGGGGCTTACCCGGGCCGAGATCCCACGCACCACCTCGGCGTGGAGCCATCCAATGTCCCGATCTCGACCTGCCGGCACGTCTCAATAGAAAGTGGTCGCCATGACGACCCTTCCTATCGGGCTGCCCGCTCCGCCTAGTGGAGCCCGGACGCGGCCGTTCCAAGCGAGGCACAGCGTGGATCGCGTACGGCGGTTCTTTCGAAACCGCCGTGGTTCGGATCCCCGCTGGTCCTCGCGGCACGCGAAGCTGCCCGACGCGCACCGAGGGCCCGATTCGGCTATAAGTCGTTCTAACCTCTAACCCGGTTACCGTCGATGCTTCACCTGGATGCTTACATGCATACGCTACCCCTTGCTTGCTCATACCTCCAGCCATTCCCATGCTCCTCGTACCTTTCCTTACACACCTCGGTACACTCATTCCGCTCACCGACTTGGTCACACACCTGACCACCGAACACTTTGGCACACATTCGTCGCTCGCACACCTCACCAACACACCTCTTCGCGCCCCTTCCTCGGTCACCTCCTCTGTGACCATCACAGGTGTGCTTTCACTCGCACACCCAACCACGTGCCTCACGACCAACTCGTGTGCATTCCCACACACACTCTACCATTCCAGGTGTGCATCCTTCCATTCCAGGTGTACATCCTCGCTCACCTGTCACAACCAACTCACGCTCCGTGTCACTCTCACTACTCTCACCTCCACTCTTGACAATGCACTCACCCTTACTCCCGACAGCGCACTCTTTCCTCATGCACCTGTCCGTTACACACCTTTCTTGCGCACACTCTCCCGTTACACCCTCTGTAACACTCACCACACCGCACTTCCATGTACCCCCTCGCACACGCGCTTCGACCAATTCACTCTTGACGGCACACTCACTCCTCGGCGTGCACTTTTTCCTCACACACCCCATGGTCGGACATTCTCGCACACCTCTTTTTTCGCACACCAGATCTGTCGCACACTTCACCAACGGCCTTTCACGAACACCCGGATCCAAACCAATCCCCAAGCTGACTGAAGCTTTCCTCACATCATATACATTGCCACTCACCTCCGTACCTCGTCGTCGCACCTCCTTTGCCACCTGCAAACTCTTTATTTGGTTAGTGAGCATCACATCATGAGTTGAGCACCGACCTTGCACATATTCCATCACCTCCTCCTGGATTTCTCTTTTAGTTTCTGTCCATCCCTTCTTAATTTCACTCACCTCTTCTTCCACTTCCTCTAATTTTTGTTTAACCTCTTTTATTTCTCGGTGCGTCTCCTCAAGTTCGTCCTCTAAGGCTACCGTGACCGTCTCTATGTGCATCCTCACCTGCCGGTCCTTTGTCACCATTATCTCTGTCACCTCGTCCACCCTCATAGTCAGTCCCTCACGTACCATCTGACATTCCTTCTGTGTCGCTATTAATTCGTTTTTAATTTCTTTTTGTGTCGCCTTTAACCCTCCTAGTACCGCAGTGTTCTTTTGAACCTGCTCCACTAGTTCTTTTTGTCCCTCCGTCAGCTGTTCTACTCCCTCCGTCAGATCTTCTATTCCCCCTTGTAACTTTGCCGTATTATTTCTCACCTCTTTCTCCATACGCTTCTCACCTCGCTTTACCTCCTCGCGTAGCCCCGAGACCTCCTCACCCACACCTCGTCGTATCTCCTCCTTCATCTCCTCCATCTCCTCCATCTCCCTGGTGTCTCCTCACCATCGACAACTCAACGCAACCAACGCAACCACTGACCACTCGACGCCACCACTTCTCACCACCGACTTCTTACCAACGCAACCACTGACCCTCCTCTGACGACCAACTCCTCTGGCAACCGACTCACTTGCTTCCTGCGTGCACGCCTTTATAACGCCTCCGGCGATTAAGCCGCCGGCCTTCAGGACACGCCCATCGGGGTGCTCACCTCGGCCCTGGTTGGTCATGCGACCCTCTGGCTCCGCCCTTGATGACGACGGCGGGCACGCCTTTCTTCCCCGACCCTGCCTCGTGGTCAATGGCGGTTATTGGAGGGGAGGTAATATGGGCAATCGAGGCTCGGCAATGACGAGAGGGGATGTGAAGGAAATGGGGATTTTGGGGATGGGAATGAAAGGGGATCTATTCTCTTTCACTGGTGCAATGGAGTACTTCAATTAATGGGAGACACAGCCTTACCCTAAAACACAGAATAAGAGATAACTATCAACAGGGGTATTCTATTACTTGGCTGATGTGTATGCTTGTGGACTAATTATGGGATGCCCTTTCACCTTTACACAGCTCCGGAGGTAGGGGGGCGCAGAATAAACAATAATAATAATAATACAGCACACAATCAAAAAAAATACAGTCCTCATCTCCGCAACAATATATATATATTTGATGTATGTCTTTGATGTATGTCTGATGGGAGTCTGATGCCATATATATATATATATATATATATATATATATATATGGCATCAGACTCCCAAGCTCGGGAGTGTAGGTTTGAGTCCCATCTGGGTTGAATAATTTTTTTCTTCTTACTTTTTGAAGTATTTTATATCGTCTTCAATAATCAAAGGGAGGTGCAAAGTACCCCTCCCTTTATATGGGATAGTTTCTCTGTATGCAACTTTAACATGGGGACTGAAAATTCGTTTGTCGGCTTCCACTGGTATATTATATATATAAATATACATATATACACACTTTATACCCCTTTAAAAAAAAAAAAATTCATTCTAACGTGCTGGCTCAATGGCCTAAGCCCTAATGGATAAAGCATCAGACTCCTAAGCTGGGGATTGTGGGTTTGAATCCTGTCTGGGTTGAATATTATTTCCCCTTACTTTTTGACATCTTTGATATCGTCTTGAATAAAGTCTTGTATGATGAACAAATACATTTTGTTTGTTTTTAAAATGTATCTTGTGGAAAATGCCAATGGCGTAGAAAAGGCCCCTTCGTATGGGATGTGTTATGTGGCAAACTATAGAAAAGAAGGGACATTCTTGGGGGAAATTCCAGGGGCATAGAAAAGGCCCCTTTATATAAGGGTATGTGCCATGTGGCAAAGCATAGAAAAGAAGGGACATTCCACAGCTTATAGAAAATGTCGAACAACAGAAAATAAGGGACATTCAAAAGATCTCGTGTGCATGCTGTACTACTCTTGTGTTCTTAGGAGGAACCAAGTAATGCTCTAGAAAAGTTATTGTAAAGAGGTGCCAACTTGATTCATGCACCTGCATGAAGAGGTAAATGTATTGTTACGTTTGTGGGGGGGGGGGGGGGGCACCAGTGAAATACCTTGGTCCAGGTAGCATTGTATAGGATAGTGTGCCCCGAATGCTGCGACGAAGACGAAGAAGAAGGAGAACCTCCATGTAACTAAGTAGGGAATCCTTGAGGCCGGACGTCGCGTAAGGTCGTATATTTGTCTCCTTGCGAGGGGTGAAGCTATGCTAATTAGTTTGGGTTTAAGAATAATTCCCTGTATGTAAATCGCCTCTGTTTTTTCCCTTGTTTCTTATGAGACACACCACACCAGCCATGCACCCCGCACCTAAATAAACCCCATATCAAGCAACAGGTTTCAGACATTGAATGCTGCTGCTGGTGCCACCAGCCGTGTCATTGCAACACCAAGTAGGCAGGATCGTGTGGCCCAGCCCCGAGAGGTGATGATCGGTCAGGGCAATGTACTGCTACGATGGACTCTTTGATTGGAGCACGCACGGACGTCATCAGATGACGTTCGAGACCGGGGAACAAAAAGGCAAAGCGGCTGCCATTTTATTCTCTTGCGTTGGGACATTCATTGCGGGAGGCCTGCCATTTTCTCTCTCTCCGGGATGACCTTCAAAGGGAACAGTTGCATTTTCTTTCGCTTGGTACTGGCTGCGCAGTGACGTCTACTAGCTCTAAGTTTGTGGCGTCGTGATGGCCGTGCGCCATAGTTGGACTGAACGCCTCGGAGTGTAAAGCTCGGTCGGCCATTCGTCACCAGGGGTGTTAACCCCCGGGGAACACGACAGTATTTTATATGCCAGATGTAGGGTGCCCCTTTATATTAACTTTTCTCGAGTATTACCGTACATACTCGAGTACAAGACGAGCCCATGCATAAGTCGACCCCAACTTTTTGCTGAAAAAGTCGGATTTTTTCATATATCTCGTGTATAAGACGCCCCAGTTTTTTCCCGAACATATTTTCGCAGGCGCATGCTTTGCACACGAGCCAACCAACAAGCAAGACTAGAAACATCGAGAAACTACGGCAATTTTCAATGAGTAGCCTATGCATGCCGCCATCATCCATGTTTTTGTCTGGTCGTTTGTTTAGTTAGATCTTATTGCATTACAGCTTAGCGATCTGTTCACCGCTCGTGTGCGCAGCACTCGGCATTTCTAGGAATCACAAACCAGGAAGTGGTGTCCGAGTTCTCTCTCTCTCTCCCTCTTCCCTCTTCCCTCTTCCCTCTTCCTTTTGCATTCCCTCTCCCTCTCCCTCTCTCTCTATCCCTTCTGTCTATTCCCCCTCTTCCTCTTCCTCTCCCTCTCAGAATAGAGATTGTTTCACAGCAGCACTACAAAACCACTCTGTAATGCCAACGACAGAGCACAAACCGATCCAACGGCTGTCATGTGTTGTAAAATGTGTAATAAAGTAAGAGTACTGCAAATGCATGTCACATGGTATAACTTGTAGAACCCTTCAGTGTTGATAGGTAATATGATAAAAGGCAATGTCGCAATTTTTACGACGGGTGACAGGACATTGTGGCCACCCCGAAGTTTAATAAAATTATTTCATTTAAGGGTGTAGTACTGGTGAAAAATTGAGAAAACTACATAGGTACCTTTGAGAGGCCTTTACACAAAAACAGTCAAGTTAACATCTAATTTTCAGTTTTTCTTGAAAGATATAATCTTGGCTTTAACTCAGACCAGTTTCAACGCTTCTTTGTCATATTACATGCATATAATTTGCATAAATTAGACCGTCAATAAAAAACAAGGAAAAACAAAGAACACATTTCTACTTCTATCTTCTATGTCACCTATCATTCTTTTCACACAAAACTTGGTACATGTATTATACATGTGTTACTCTACTACCTGATGAGAGGATTTTGTGAAATTATGTCAAATGTTCACTAATTAGCTAATTATGCCAATTACCAGATAAAATTTGGTTGTCCTTCAATAAATCCACAATGGCTACTCCTATAAACAAAAGCCTTCATCATTTTAAAGGAAGTGATATTCTGAATATCCTGTCCAAATTTCAGCCCAAAAGAATGATGCAAATTTAAAGTTATAACAAATTTCATGCAAAATATTATATTTCTTGTAAATTGCGTGTAAAGATAACAATAATTAGGGGTACTTATATGACCTCTAATAGCATGGTTCTTGTTTATAAGACTATAAGGAAACTGTTCAGCTAAAAAAAAAAAAAAAAATCACCTGTTCACCAGTACCCAGTCAATGGCACCCATAAAAATTTACTGTCAAAATATGCTAGAATGAGTAATAATAATAATAATAATAATAATGCATTTATTTTATATAGCGCTTTTCAGGAAGCCCAAAGACGCTTTGACAGAGTGAAAAACATAATGCATAGCAAAACATAAAAACAATTGCAAAAAAAGAAGAATCAATAGGGAAATATTCAAAGCACAAAGGAGGGAGAAGGAGAGGAGATAGTCAGGGGTTAGATGCTGTGGGTTAAATGTTGAATGCAGTGTTGAACAGGTGGGTCTTGAGTGATGTTTTGAATGTGGTGAGTGAGGAGGAGTCTCTGATGGTGTGAGGTAGCGAGTTCCAGAGGGTGGGAGCAGCGATGGAGAAGGCCCTGTCCCCCCAGGATCTAAATTTGGTCCGGATGGGGGGGGGGGGGGGTCAGGAGGTTGGTACCAGCAGAGCGGAGGTTGCGGGTGGGAGTGTGTCTGGAGAGGAGGTCAGCCAGGTAGGATGGGGCCAGGTTAGGGAGGGCTTTGTAGGTCAAGAGGAGGATTTTGTACTGGATTCTCTGGGAGATGGGGAGCCAGTGAAGCTTGTAAAGGACGGGGGTGATGTGGTCACGGGTCCGGGAATGGGTGAGTAGACGGGCAGCGGAGTTCTGAATGTATTGGAGTATATTGGTGATTGTTGAGGGTGAACCATAAAGGAGGCTATTGCAGTAGTCCAGACGGGAAGTGATGAAGGCGTGGATGAGGGTTTCTGCAGCCACGGAGGAGAGGGATGGACGGAGACGGGCGATGTTTTTCAGGTGAAAGAAGGCTGTCTTTGTGATCTGTTTAGTGTATTTGTCGAAGGAGAGGGTTTGGTCAAAGATGATGCCAAGATTCCGGATGTGAGGGGAGGTGGATACTGGGAAACCGTCGATGTTGAGGGCAAAGTTATGGGTGGACTTGGTGAGCGTTTTTGGGCCAATGATGATTATTTCAGATTTATCACAGTTAAGTTTGAGGAAGTTGATTTGAAGCCAGGATTTTATTTCAGTGATGCAGTTTGTCAGGATAGAGTGGGTGGCGGTGGAGATGGACTTGGTGGAGATGAAAAGCTGGATGTCATCGGCGAAGCAGTGGAATTGGAGACCATGACGGCGGATTAAGTGACCGAGGGGGGACAGGTAAAGGATGAAGAGGAGGGGGCCAAGAACTGAACCTTGGGGGACACCTTGGGGGAGGGGAGCAGTGGGGGATTTGCAGTTATTGATGGAGATGAACTGACGTCTGTCAGAGAGGTATGATTTAATCCAAGAGAGGGCAGTGCCGGTAATGTTAAAGGTGGTTTCAAGTCGGGTGAGGAGGATGGTGTGATCGATGGTGTCAAAGGCGGCGCTGAGGTCGAGGAGGATGAGAATGTTGAGGTTGTCAGAGGAGATGAGAAGGTCGTTGGTGATTTTGAGGAGAGCAGTTTCAGTACTGTGGTTGGAGCGGAATCCGGATTGGAATGTTTCATACAGGTTATTGGCAGAGAGGTGATGTTTGAGTTGAGTGGCTACAGCGCGTTCCAAAACCTTTGACAGAAAGGGTAGGTTGGAGATGGGTCTGAAGTTATTTAGGGTGTCAGGGTTTAGTCCAGGTTTTTTCAGAATGGGGGTAACAGCAGCAATTTTGAGGGATGGTGGGACGATGCCTGTAGACAGGGAGGAGTTTATTGTTGCAATGATAAGTGGAGAGAGAGCAGGAAGGGAGGCCTTGACAAAGCTGGAGGGGATGGGGTCAAGAGTGCAGGTGGCAGTTTTCATTCCGATGAGGAGTTCAGAGAGGTCAGTAGGGGAGACTGGGGAGAATTGAGACAGGGGATGGCAGGATAAGGGGGGGCAGGTGGTTTGAGGGGGAGCGGGTGCGGCGGTGGTCAAGCTGTTGTAGATGTTTTCAATTTTGCGTTGGAAGAATGAAAGGAAGGAGATGCAGTTGTCTATTGTGAATGACTGGGTGGTGGTGTTCAGGGGGCTGAGGAGTTTGTTTATTGTAGAGAAGAGTGCTTTTGGGTTTCCGGAGCCAGAGTGGATAATTTGAGAGTAGTAGGCGGAGCGGGCGCGGGAGAGGGCATCTTTATAGTGTTGTATGTGGTCCTTGTAGGCCTGGGAGTGAACTGTGAGACCTGTTTTATTGCGGAGTCTTTCAAGTTGGCGAGCACGAGTTTTCATCAGGCGGAGTTCAGGGGTAAACCAGGGAGCAGAATGGGTGAAAGAAGCTGTTTTGGTTTTTATAGGCACAAGTTGGTCAAGGCAGGAGGAGAGAGTGTGGTTGTAGTAGTCAGTGAGGTCAGAAGGGGTGTGGAGGTCAACGAAGGGAGAAGTGGACATTTTTTCAGAGAGGGTCGATGAGAATGAGGTAGGTGAAAGAGCGTTTAGCTTACGGAAGTTGATAGTGCGATAATGCCTTGGTGCTGGGGTGGGGATGTTGATGGTCAGAGTGATGGCTAGGTGGTCAGAGAGAGTGAGGTCGGAGCCAGAGAGGTGGTGCAAAATTAGTCCAGTAGAGCAGACAAGGTCCAAAATGTGACCACGGTTATGGGTAGGAAAGTTGACATGTTGAGTGAGGTTAAAGCAGGTGAGTAAATCAGTGAAGTCAGTGGTTAGCGTGGAGTCAGTGGAGTCCATGTGGATATTGAAATCACCAAGGAGGAGGATTGAGGGGGAGAGGGAACATAGCTGGGTCAGAAAGTAGGAGAAGTCAGACAGGAATGATGGGTGTGGTTTGGGAGGGCGGTAGACAACAGCCATGACTGACTGTGTGTGACCAGAGAGTTTAAAAGCCAGGTGTTCAAATGATGGAGCAGATGAGATGGAGATGAGGTTGGTCTTGATGTCTTGTCGGTGAATAACGGCAATTCCACCACCTCGGCCCTCCGAGCGTGGTTTATTGATGTAAGAATATCCATTGGGTGTGGTGAGGTTGAGTGTGTAGTAGTCCAGTGGTTGTTGGCCAGGTACAACCTCGTATTTAAATTTAAATTAAATTATCTGTTATTTAAAGTATTTAAATTATCTCTGTTTAAGCCAAAAATGTAATATCGTAGGTGAAAATAATGATGTCTTGGCCTCCCCCACCCCCCATCCCACTCCATTACTGTATTTCATATGGGAAAATTTGATTTGATTTAAGTCGTTTCGATTTAAGTCACAGTTTTCAAGAACGCATCTAAAATGTAAATCCAGGTATCCCTGCACAGTGTGTGTATGTGTGTGTGTATATATATATATAAACAAACGGGTACGTTTGTTCCATACCCAGTCAATGGCAAATCTGCATATGGCGATCCGCGAATTTCACGTTTAGAAAGTATAAACCGTCACGACATTTCGTCATTCACTTGAACTCGATATCTTTTTTAATTCCAAACAGCATAACTCCAATCACAAATTAAATAGCATTAATATAAAAAATAAAACTTTTAACAACATTCATGACATAAACAAATATTTAAATCCTGATGTGAAGTTCCGTACGGGTGGGTAAACACAATTATGAATTCAAAATCGTAATTGTATTCACTCAATTCCAATCATCAATTGATACTTTAACAAAATGCTGTTTTAAATGACGGTTGTATTGGGATATTATCAAACCCGCTCATTGCCGTAATCTGTCCACTTCCGCATTTGAGGCAGGTCAGGATTTTCCTCAATTCTGCAATGAAATGTACATGAAATACTGTTCAGCCGTTTTTAATTTTCATGTCATGTTCTTTTGGTGAATTATCGTAGGATTTTACTGCAGGGGTTCCAGGAAATCGTTGCGATCGGTGCAGCCGTTTTTGCGGTACCTGGGACAATAACGTTATGCGGGAGTCCAAACCTGAACATGCTGGAGACCAAAGCTGAAATTGGAAAAACAATATAGCCTATTTTACTCCAGGGGATCCCAGGATTACCCACCCAAAATATCGTTGCGATTGGTTCAGCCGTTTTTGCGGTACCTGGGAACGGACGGACGGACAAACAGACATTTGGTGAATTATTGTAAGATGGATGGGCATACTTTGTTTGGCATTCTATGAAGTCTGTTAACTATGCTTGGAATGGGATGAAGTACTCTGCCATGGCTTAACAATCACTTGCTCTCTTCCAGCAAAAACTTGAAGCTGAGTTACAGCAGATCGAGGAGAGGCATGTGGGCAAGAAACGGCGGTTCTTGGATAGCACTGCGAGGTTCAATGCCGAGGTTGATCGGGTGAGGCCCAGGATTATGGTCTATAAAAGATGTGCAAAAGGCTCAACATCTGTCATGTAATGGAGAAGTTTTTTTTTTTTAGACCTTTATATTTGTCCTTGGCCTTCAACCTTGTTGAGATTTTATTATGAAATAACAATCTTGAAAATTCACAACTTGTCAGATTGTTTACTGTTCCTTTGCCCAGCTGTGCAGCAGAAAAGTGCAAGTGGACTTGGTCAAGGTGAGAGATGGAGCAGACAGAATAACAGGAAATGCAGAGGTGGGACAGGAAGATGTAGAACAATCTTCAAAGCCCTCCGCTTCCTCACAGGTCGGCTGTGCCGACCACTCCACACCACACCACTCAAACATCTGTTTTGCTTCACTTTTCGGCCTCTCATCACTCAAGCTGAAAATTGCATACAAACTACGCCATTATTGTTCAACAGTTCTTCAAGTGCTCATCTGTCGGTGTTTTTCATGCTATTGCCAGGGAGAGAATTCTGAAGATCCAATGCAGATGAACACAGGTACCAAAAATGAGGTTGTGGCTGCAACCGGAGCAATAGCTGAATCGGCACTTGAGACCGAGTCAGAGACTGGGATTGGAGCTGGAACCGGGTCTTCTAATGACGGTTCCAATGCTGAGCCTTCCCACGCTGCAAAAGGTAACCCACGTAGGCCCAACCTAGTGCCGCATAGAAAGACAGAGTCCGGCTAACTCGCTAGCAGGCGCCATCTTGCCTACGAAGCGAGCGCGAGCAGTGACCGCGTGCTAGTAGTGCGAGATAGGTGCTGATCTGTGCAAGATAGGAACCCCAAATTTGGGGTTCCAAACAAATCAACCAACGACCATGTTCGCCACTATAATCAATATTATATTCAGCAAGACGGAATGTAGTATAATAACCACATTTAGAGGCCATTTTTCCCCGCAAAGCGGGGGTTGGCCTTTTTCGGGGACCGTGGTTGTTGTTGTTTTTCGGTCCCCTTTTTGAAGCAATGTTTTACAGCTGGATGCCCTTCCTGCCGCCAACCCTTTTTGTCGCCTTTTACGACAAGCAGGGAATTACCAGTGAACTGGTACTCAATTAGCCGACCTTGGAAGGATGACAGGCTGAGTCAACCCCCTGGCGTTAATTCAGCGATCGACCGGGATTCGAACCCAGGATCCTGGGATCCTAAGCCGGCACCCTAACCGCTAGCCCAACACCAGGCTAGTATAAGCAGGCTAGTATCAGCAGGAATGTCGTATAAGCAGGACATTTCAAATGCAATGAAAGAAATGATGAATGATCAGAGCATTTGAGCCAAATAGATTGCATTTACCCTCCCATAACTCGGAGCCGTGTCGGCATCCGCCGAGTTTTACTGTAGTTGGTTTATAACAATATCGAGTTGCGATACAACATTCAAATATATCACGAAACACGAAAGAACGATCAGAATTAGCTAATTAGCTACTTAACGAACACAAATACGAGTAAGCAGAGGGGAACCATCCAACTCTGCAGTTTCGCTGTCCAAATTGAACATTTGCCCTTGTTACAGGGAACCTGTGCATTATCCGGCCTCGTCCTGGTCGACCAGAGCAGCCCCATGCTGCACAGCATACCATAATTCCATCAACATCGAGCGAAATCTTGTATAACATGCCACTTATGTTAAAATCCGAGCCTGGAAGTCACTGGCTTGGGAGGCAAAATGGCTCCATGGAGACCACCTGATGGGGAATGACCAATCACACAGTCGGATCGCCAAATGGATTACATTTAGTCTTTAAAAGAGCAGAACAATAGATGGCCAGACTCTCTCTATATACAGCACTGGCCCAACCTTCCTGATCTCGTTGCCTCGTCGGTTGTCCATGCCAAAGTTTCTCCCAGATTCTCAAGTGATATACATATATATACACATCATTTGTGAATCTCCTGTCTAACGTCAGGCGAAGTAGTATTTGTGATTTTTCTGGGATTATGAAAATACATTTCACTTCCTTCGTTCAATGGGTGCTTTGTCGTTCAATGGGTGCTTTGGAATCTTTAACATCTGTCGGAATAACTGAACTAGTACCATATTGGTCAGGACTGTTTTTTTTTAGATCCAAAATCTAAGAATGGAATTATTCCTTCCATTAATGCATTATTGGAACAGGATCAAATTATGGATTTGGCCTGCTGGTTGCATCACTGCTGAGATGTGGCTGTCCTGCTGTTGCAGTACCCCTACACTTTAGTCCAGGAATTTGAAATATGGCCAGGGTGTCAGCACCTAATGACGTCCCTTGTTATTTTTTTTTTCCAAAAGAGACCAGAGAATCCTATACCACAGAAAAAACATACCCCAGCGATTCCTATTGAATAGGACATTCGACCTAAACCGCTTGTGAAGGTGGTACATGCCTTAATGTACATTCATTATTTAAATTCATTCAACAGGATGAATTTGTAGTCAGGTCGAGGATCAAACTCAGATTCGAGAATTCAAATGAGGGTTTTCTCCGACTGAGCTATCCTGGCTACCAACCATATAATGTGATATGTTGTATAGAAGAGTAATTAAATTGTGTCTATAATCCAAAGTCCTGGATACTGAATGTGATTCCCAGCTCGTGGCTCACCCTAATCCTTTATCTCCCTTTTAGATTCTGGGACAGAAACTGCTGGAGGAGAGAACACTGATGAGGAAGAGGACATTGAGGAAGAAGATGAGGAAGAAGAAGAAGAGAGAGAACGTAGGCCGAAGATACCTGATGGTGATTCCGGGTGTGTTCAAAGCATGATCAGGGCTAGTCGTAAGAAGACCAGTGGGGATGGGCAGATGAGGGAGAGAGTGGACGATGTGTTAGATGATACGTTTGAAACTCAGGCGGAGTAAGGAGAATTGGAGTTTTGGAAATTGTTGCTTTGCGAGTACATGCTCTTTTTACCAAATATGAATTTCTACATTGGGTTGGAAAGAAATTTTAAGTCTGCAAACCACACATCCTTTTAGATAACCCTTTTGTGATTGGATACTTGTTTGGTTTTTCCCAAATACTATATTATGAAATGGCACAGAGAGCTCATAAAATGTTCTGTCTTAGAAAATATTGCATTTGCACTTCAGAACTTCACATTTTCTGCCATATGTTTGGAAGCCCAATACAAAATGTTCCTCCAATTCTATATTCACTCAAAACATGCCCCCACCACTATTTTCGTTCAAAATGTGCCCCATCTCTATATTAGTTCAAAATGTTCCCCCCACCTCTATATTAGTTCAAAATGTGCCCCCCACCTTTATATTCGTTCAAAACGTGCTCCGCCCACCTTTATATTCATTAAAAACATGCCCCACATTTATATTTGTTCAAAACGTTCCCCCCCCCCCACCCCCACCTTTATAATCGTTCAAAACGTGCTCCGCCCCACATTTATATTCGTTAAAAACATGCCACACGTTCATATTTGTTCAAAACCTCCCCCACCCCACCTTTATATTTGTTCAAAACGTGCTCCGCCCAAATATAATCGTTCAAAATGTGCTCTGCCCCACTTTTATATTCATTAAAAACATGCCCCACATTTATATTTGTTCAAAACGTGCCCCCCACCTTTATATTCGTTAAAAACGTGCCCCACCATTATATTTCTTCAAAACGTGCCCCCCACCTTTATAATCGTTCAAAACGTGTTCCGCCCCACCTTTATATTCGTTAAAAACATGCCCCATATTTATATTTGTTCAAAACTTGCCCCATGCCTTTATATTAGTTCAAATCATGCTCCGCCTCACCTTTATATTCGTTAAAAACATGCCCACATTTATATTCGTTCAAAATATACCCAACCCACCTTTATATTCGTTAAAAACATGCCCCACATTTATATTCGTTCAAAATATACCCAACCCACCTTTATATTCGTTAAAAACATGCCCCACATTTATATTTGTTCAAAACGTGCTCTGCCCCACCTTTATATTGGTTCAAATCGTGCTCCGCCCCCACCTTTATATGTGTTAAAAACATGCCCCACATTTATATTCATTCAAAATGTGCCCCACATTTATATTGGTTCAAATCGTGCTCCGCCCCACCTTTTATATTCGTCAAAAACATGTCCCACATTTATATTCGTTCAAAATATGCCCAACCCACCTTTATATTCGTTAAAAACATGCCCCACATTTATATTCGTTCAAAATATGCCCAACCCACATTTATATTCGTTCAAAACATGCCCCGCCCCACATTTATATTTGTGCAAAACATGCCCTGCCCCACTATTATATTCGTTCAAAACATGCCCCGCCCCACCTTGAAATTCGTTCAAAACGTGCCCTGCCCCACCTTGGAATTCGTTCAAAACGTGCCCGCCCCACATTTATATTCGTTCAAAACGTGCCCCGCCCCACCTTGGAATTCGTTCAAAACATGCCCCACCCCACATTTATATTCATTCAAAACATGCCCCGCCCCACCTTGGAATTCGTTCAAAACATGCCCAGCCCCACCTTGGAATTTGTTTAAAACATGCCCCGCCCCACATTTATATTGGGTCCAAACATGCCCCGCCCCACATTTATATTCGTTCAAAACGTGCCCCGCCCCACATTTATATTCGTTCAAAACGTGCCCCGCCCCACCTTGGAATTCGTTCAAAACATGCCCAGCCCCACCTTGGAATTTGTTTAAAACATGCCCCGCCCCACATTTATATTGGTTCAAAACATGCGCCGCCCCACATTTATATTGTTCAAAACATGCCCCGCCCCACATTTATATTCGTTCAATACGTTCCCCACCCCACCTTGGAATTCGTTCAAAACGTTCCCCGCCCCACATTTATATTAGTTCAAAACGTGCCCCACCCCACCTTGAAATTCGTTCAAAACGTGCCCCGCCCCACCTTGGAATTCGTTCAAAACGTGCCCCACCCCACCTTGGAATTCGTTCAAAACGTGCACCACCCCACATTTATATTCGTTCAAAATGTGCCCCACCCCACCTTGAAAGTCGTTCAAAACGTGCCCCGCCCTACATTTATATTCGTTCAAAATGTGCCCCACCCCACCTTGAAAGTCGTTCAAAACGTGCCCCACCCCACCTTGAAAGTCGTTCAAAACGTGCCCCACCCCACATTTATATTCGTTCAAAATGTTCCCTACCCCACCTTGAAATTCGTTCAAAACGTGCCCCACCCCACCTTGAAAGTCGTTCAAAACGTGCCCCGCCCCACATTTATATTCGTTCAAAATGTGCCCCACCCCACCTTGAAAGTCGTTCAAAACGTGCCCCACCCCACCTTGAAAGTCGTTCAAAACGTGCACCACCCCACATTTATATTCGTTCAAAATGTGCCCCACCCCACCTTGAAAGTCGTTCAAAACGTGCACCACCCCACATTTATATTCGTTCAAAATGTGCCCCACCCCACCTTGAAAGTCGTTCAAAACGTGCCCCGCCCTACATTTATATTCGTTCAAAATGTGCCCCACCCCACCTTGAAAGTCGTTCAAAACGTGCCCCACCCCACCTTGAAAGTCGTTCAAAACGTGCCCCACCCCACATTTATATTCGTTCAAAATGTTCCCCACCCCACCTTGAAAGTCGTTCAAAACGTGCCCCACCCCACCTTGAAAGTCGTTCAAAACGTGCCCCGCCCCACATTTATATTCGTTCAAAATGTGCCCCACCCCACCTTGAAAGTCGTTCAAAACGTGCCCCACCCCACCTTGAAAGTCGTTCAAAACGTGCACCACCCCACATTTATATTCGTTCAAAATGTGCCCCACCCCACCTTGAAAGTCGTTCAAAACGTGCCCCACCCCACCTTGAAAGTCGTTCAAAACATGCCCCGCCCCACATTTATATTCGTTCAAAACATGCCCACCCCACATTTATATTCGTTCAAAAGGTGCCCCGCCCCCCCCCCTTGGAATTTGTTCAAAACGTGCTTCACCCTCACCTTGGAATTCGTTCAAAACGTGCTCCGCCCCACCTTTATATTGGTTCAAAACATGCTTTGCCCCTTCGTTTTTGGTTATAACACCCTGCCTCGTTTTTGTTTGTCACGTGTTTGCCTTTAATTTTTACCTAAAACTACCCTCCACTTCATTTTATTTAAAAAGCACCTATCAACCCCCACCCCCCCCCCCCCCACCTCCCCTTCCTCCACGTTTTTGTTTGTCACCTAGACTCCCTTGATTTTTGCATAAAACGTCTCTCCTCCCTTTTTGAATGTGCCCCCACCCCTTCGTGTTTGTTTAAAACGTGGCCCCATGCTCACATTTTCCCAGTAAAAAATCAGCACCAGTTATTTATCCCTTGTTCGTGTAATTAATAATTAATTAACAGACTAACATTGCACCAAAGTATTGCGGTGGAGTCGATTTGTCTGGCATGCAATGGATTTTGTCTCCTTGTCGAGGAACATGTACAACCTGAGCTAGTGGTGGGGTGTGTCAGAGTAGAGATGAAAACCGGTTGTATCCAAACAAACAATGTGAAGGCTTGGTAATTAATGGGCCCCATGTTTCTTTGAACCTCAGCATGCACTCTCCAGGGCGGTGCACTTGACTTGAAACCCCCCACTCCCTCCGGTGTATGGTTGTTGTTGTTTTACCCTATAGGAAGTTGTCTTATTGCTGTATATTAGAATCCCGTGTGTGTTCTTGTTTTAACATCGTGAGCATCATAACTAAATCAACGCAGTCTATTTCTGAGCAAGGTGTAACGAGACATATGGGCCACCCTGCAGAGACAATCTTTTCAAATGAAGAAGAGTCCTGAAATCTGCAACCTCATGTCCTATGTAGTAGTTTGTGAATTATTTAGATTGTCATTGGTTATGTACATTAATCTGATGTACACTACCACGTTCATTGACATTTGCCTCGACCCTAGTATTTCGTGATATTTTACACAGTTCTGTGATTTGCAATCTTAACAAACTGTGGCAAACACCATATGTTTGAATGTGTTTACTCATACCTACCACTTTGTGTGATGCGAGGTAGTCGTTTTGAAACCTTTACTTGGTTCCACAACAATTGTTGCCACAACTTCAGCAATCGAAGGCGGTTTTCGTGCACACGGTCACCTGTGGCCTGTTTGCGGAGTATCCTTTTGGTTGCCGTTTTATCTGTGGTTATGGCTTGTTTATTTTAAAACGGTCGTGTGCCAAGTAGGCCAAAAAAGAAAAAACCGCCATTCATTGAGGGCAAAAATGGACCAAAAATAGGCAAAAGCTGATCTTTCCAGAAACCCGACGCACAACTACGGAAGGGACTTCTTGGGTCACAATTTAATTTTGCCAAAATACTTCCACACAGGAAGCCTGCCAATCTAACCTGGGTTTGATTCCCGACTATAAATGATCACAAAGCGAGTCGTCCCACGGATGGACGTTAAACGGGCATCCCGTCTGCCGGTATTCCTTGGTGGACGTAAAAGACTTGGGCCAAAACTTTCCCAACCGACCCAACAAGGTGGGAATAATAGTAGTAATAGTAATAGTAGTAGTAGTAGTAGTAGTAGTAGTAGTAGTAGTAAGCCTGGTCGTGTAGAATGCTCTGCCATTTAAAAAATGCACTTCTAAGCATCCACTTCACTGTCCATCCTGAGAGCATACTTGGACATGCAGCACCACCGAGGTTTCTGCAAGTGTAGTATGGTCGTTTATTTTTAAATTTTTTACATTTTATTTGTTCTTCTCATTCGTTTAAACCCATTGTGTTGACGTGATGATTGATATGCACTGACACGAGGAGGTCCAATCACCAAAAGGTCGTGTTGTGAGATTGTGCGAGATGACGCGCGACGTCGATGTCCAGTGAGGATGTGAAACGTCCTTTGGTGTATTTTTTCCATCCTGGGAGTTTAGTTGCGTGTCTGCATGTGTGATTATTGCTCATTGCCAAAATGACGTTTTTGCGGCACTGATGTGCGCGCACGGTGCTTCTGTGTTTGGTGATGTGGTTTCACGTGGTTGTGGGTTCTTCGGTCTTCTCATGCTTGCATGCCCCGTGACCTTGAGCTTCAATATCAAGGAAAGGGTTTTACATCTTTATAACTGTTTCCACTTTGAAGCGTCCATTATTTCCCTTTTTATGTTTGTATTTTATATTTGAGCCATCTTTACCCCTTTCTTTTACATTCTGTGGCTTAGACTGAGCTCAGATTATGGACATTTATATTTTTTCTGCACATCGTTTATACTGTTCCCACTCCCCCACCATGTGACTGAGAATAAAACTTCCATTAATATGTTATTTGGTTGTTTTTCACCTCACACCTCCACATTTTGGGTATCAGCATGGGCTTACCAAAGGTAAGTCTTGCCTAACAAATCTGTTAGAGTTCTATGAAGCAGTTTCTGATTGGGTGGATGAGGGAATAGCAGTGGACGTAGTATATACACTGAACAGCAATAGAAACGTCACTTCATAAAAATAATACCTGAACATTTCCCATAGAAATATCAATGCATTTCGTTCAGATATCTTGTTATTTACATTAGTCTGTATCTAAATTTAATCCTAACTACCGACAGTGGTGCACACGTGGATAAAAACAGGTCACCAAAACGCAGGGAAAAAAACGACCACGGTACAAAGTCGTGCATGACTCCCATGGAAATCAAAATGCACGTGCGTCTCCTTGTGACTTTCCCTATAAAAGGCACCCCAAAATGTCTGTTCATCATTCGTGTTTCGATGCCAGCACCATGCCCAGACTTACGAGGATTCAGAGAGACCAGGC
Organism: Myxine glutinosa; assembly: GCF_964187855.1. Classification (NCBI taxonomy): domain Eukaryota; kingdom Metazoa; phylum Chordata; class Myxini; order Myxiniformes; family Myxinidae; genus Myxine; species Myxine glutinosa. Next base: position 9,002,481 of record NC_136272.1, on the reverse strand, counting down.
TATTGGAAGATTGCATGATGGACAGACTGCACGAATGGTTGCCAATGCTTTCCATGTTAACGTGAGAACCATCTACAGGTTACAGGAACGATACCAGGCCACCAACAGCACCGATGACCGCCCACGCAGTGGCAGACCGAGGGTAACAACACCACGACAGGATCGACAGATTGTGCGTCATCACATCCAAGATCGCTTTACCAGGGCTACAGAAACTGCAAGACAAACAGTTGGAACCCACCAGAGACACATTAGTGGTGATACAGTCCGTCGACGTTTGAGGAACAGGGATGTCCGTTGTCACAGGCCGTATCGTGGCCCCATTCTTACAGCTCGACACTGCCGTGACCGACTACAGTGGGCTACACAGCATCAAAATTGGCCTTATCAGCAGTGGAGAACTGTTCTTTTCTCAGACGAAAGCCGATACTGTGTTTCCACGGCAGATGTCAGAGTGAGAGTTTGGCGTAGACGTGGGGAACGCTACTCAGATGACTGTGTGATGGAAAGAGACTCGTGGGGTGGTCCAAACATCATGGTATGGGGTGCTATTGCTCTCAATCACAAAGTCGGTCCTGTGGTGTTCCAGAATATTGGTCCAGGAAGAGGCAGTGGTGTCACAGCTGCTCGCTACATCGATCAAGTCCTCAGACCTCACGTTGTGCCACATTTTGGACGTCACGGAAATCATGTCTTCCAGCAGGACAACGCCCGTGCCCACACTGCCAGAGCAACAAGGGACTTCCTGCAACAGAATGGCATCCAACCCATGCACTGGCCTGTGCCCAGCCCCGATTTAAACCCGATAGAGCACTTGTGGGACGAGGTTCAACGAAGACTGAATGGCGTTCGACCAAGGCCGACAACTGCAGCTCAACTCAGTCAGGCGTTTCTCAGAGTGTGGGCCCAAGTGACAAATGCCTTCATCAACCGATTAATCCACTCCATGTACAGACGATGTATGGCTGTCATCAACGCTCACGGGGGTCACACAAGATACTGATTTTGACCTCCCTTGTTCTCACCTGCTCTTGTGTTTTTCTTATTCAGAACATTTCACATTATTGTTTGAACTGTGGTCGCCATACCTGTAATGTTTCATGTTGATCCTAAATCTCAATTCGTGTTGATCATGACTTGAAAACAAAGACTCCTAAATATTGATTCTGACTGACGTTTCTTTTGCTGTTCAGTATATATATAGGGTTTAAGAAGGTATGTCATCACAAGATACCACATTGGTGGTTGTTAACCAAGGTGAGGGCTTGTGGAGTGGCTGGTCAGTTGGCTACCTGGATTGGAAACTGCATTAGTGAGTTTCAGGATGTCTTGCTGGGAGGATGTAAGTTGTGGGGAACCTCAGGGGTCGGCACGAGGACCATTATTAATCATCATTTACATCAACGATTTGGGTTGTGGGGTGAAGAGTGGGATTTTCAAATTTGCAGATGACACAAAGATTGGAGGCAAGGTAGAGAGTAGAAAGGATGTTGATTCAATTCAGGAAAGTATTGATACTTGCATAGATTGGGGAATATTCAATGTTTTCTATGCAGCGCTTTCAGAGATAAAGAGGTGCAAAGTTTTTCGGTTTTTCAAAGATGGCGCCCGTACCACGTGGCCTATGACGTTAGAATGATCATTCAAAAATTCTACAGGTGGAGTTGCACCTATGGTGAAAATTTCCTGTCAATCGGACCAACGGTTGCAGAGAAAATCATTTATTCTGTGCGGACAAACAAACAGACGGACAGACAAATGGAATCAAATGCAATACCCTCTCCTCTGGCGAGGGTGACTAGACTGCACTCCCATTCAGTGTGTACAAATCAGATGGACACATTAGAAAGCTTGTCCGCCATCACCATTCCGGGCATATGAGTTCGGAGAACCCGGATGTGCCTGGATGAGGTAAAAATTGAGATAATTAAGTCATATAAATAAATGTGTCCCCCACCATGTCCACGTACTTACATTTGTGTTATGTTAACAAAAGCTTCCCAAAACTAGTCTGACTTTTCACCAGGTAAATGAAACTTGTTTTAGATCACTTGGACTTTGTAAACAGTCTGTAAACAGTTCAGTCATTATTGCTTGAACCAAACACACAATTTGGATGAAACTTGGCCACACGCTTCATCATCCCGGATGTACCAAAGTTTGTTCACGACATTAAAAAAAAATCATGGTCTCAGGGGTCTGTGGGGGGTTTGAGTGACTTGCTCCTGATCCAGGTGAGCTTCCGGACCCGCAGTCCTATTCCTGAGTTATTCATTTTAATGTTGAACTCGTGATTTAACCAACTCGTCGATTGTTGGATTAAACAATGTTGATGTTACTCATTGTACGAGGACGGTTATCTTTAACATGGTCATGGCCCAGTAGTGTTACTTTACTAACTCGTTAAAGTTTGACGTTATATACTCCATGATGTTATGTACTCTACTACACTACTCTACTTACTTGTTAAAGGAATTTCACTGTTTCTCCTCCTTCGGTTGGTACAACCATAGCAAGCGCAGTTTTCCGTCATCTCCAAAGTACTTGAGATGCAATTTTGCCCGGAACGATGATGGCGGACAAGCTGTCAAATGTGGCCATGATTTAATGTAACGATGCCCTCTAGAGGTTGGAATGATCATCTATGGATAGGAATGTATTGAGGGCTCCATCTGTAACGTGTGTGCAGTTTTGGTCACCACGACTCAGGAAGAACGTAGCTGCCATAGAGAGGATTCTTTGTAGGGTGACTCGATAGATTCCGGGCCCAGCTATACACTGCTGTGAGGAACGGCTGAAGGAGACAGGACTTTATACGTTAGAAAGGAGTCGGTTACGAGGGGATATGATGGAGATGTTTAAGATAATGAAGAGTGTGGATAAAATAAGTGAAGAACGTTTTCAGGTTTTCCATCTTTCAGGGCGACAGCGAGGATGTCAAAAAGTGAATGTGCTGTGGGTTTCTCCCACATAAACAAACTGGAACGGCACTCAGTAGAGAGCATACCTCTGCCAGGTGAACAATTTACGTTTTGTATACCAGAGTAGACCAGAAAATCACAATACAGAATCATATTTCATCAAAATAATCCGTCCATAACTTTTTGAGATATCCTGCTATGTATCGTTTTTGGCCCAATCTCCCAATGGTGAAGAATCACTTAAAAATTAAATAATACTCATATCTGAATCCATATTCAGAGCTTCACCAAAATCGAATAGGTTCTTCCTTGTCAGACACTCAACCGGTCCACCAAGTTTCGTCCAAATCCGTCCACAACTTTTTGAGATATCCTGCTATATATTGTTTTTGGCCCAATCTCCCAATGGTGAAGAAGCACTTTAAAAATTATAGTAGCCGGAACCGGATCTGGATCTTCACCAAAATCTAATGATTTCGTCCTTGTCACATACGCTACATCTCTGCCATACTTCGTCCGAATCTGTCCACAACATTTTGAGATATCTTGTTCACAGACAAACAGACAAGACGTCATGTGGAGCACGATACTTGCAAACCCCCCCCCCCCCAAAAAGGTTTCCATCGATCCAGCAAATTGTCCATTTCATCAAGATTAAAATTGACGATCTTGATCAAAGCTCGGATCAACAGGATGAAAAGTGACGATTTTTCAGATGAAAATTGATGATTTAAGAAGTTTCACCTTGAGTTGACCTTTTGACCTCAAAAGTAGTTGGTTTTCCTATTTAGTGACTCAATGTGCAAATGCTGTTCAATTTTCAAATTGATCGGATGAAAAATGGCAATTTTATAAATTTGACCTCCAGATGACCTTTGACCTCAAAATCAATAGACTTCTCAATTGTGACGACCTCTACAACTTGGTGAAGTTTCCAGACGATCGGTTTAGAATTGTGACCTGAAGGTGTGTGGCAAACAGAATAACAAACGCAACCGACCATTGATCTTGTACTTGAAAAATCTTGGACATTTTGCAAGTAACAAACAGACAGACAGAGGTGACAACGTAACCTCCGCTCACCTTCGGTGGCGGAGGTAACTCCAATGGTACTCAGTAGAGAGCATACCTCCGCCATGATGAACAATTTATGTTTTGTATCGCACCGATAGGGTAAAGATGTGACTGATACTGATAGGCTCATTTCAAACTAGAACCTGAGGGGAACGGAGAAGTGGCCCCAGAGGAATGTGGCTCCAGACCGAACACCTGGTCAGCGGAATGATAGGAAAAAGCTTAGGGATGAAATGCAGAGAAGGAGGAGAGATGGAGAAGAAAACCAGATTATATATCAGGGAAGAATCCAAGTGAAGAAGACACCTCGTGGTTAGCAAGAATGTGACAGGAAAGGGACAGGTGAACATGCCAGTAAACCTGAAGCACCTGTGCGAACAGACAGTAACTCAGCAGCAAATGAGGAGGCACTTGGTCCATGTCCACAAGCAACAGAAGGTAGAGCTGGTCCTCGAGCACCCGGCAGTGTTTCATTCACACAAGCGTCAGGGAGTGGGCCCAGAAATGAAGTGTTGGAAAACGGTTCCAGTCTCCAAACACCTGGGAAAGACTCGAGTCCACGATGACGAGGTATCAGTGGAAGGGTAAATGTTCAGGACTTTGGAAGTAAAGACAATTTGAGGGTGTTATATACCAATGCGGATTCGTTACCGAATAAAATACATGAACTGAAACTACTTGTGGGAACATATGATCCTGACTTTGTATTGGTGACGCAAGTTGCACCAAAAGCAGGTGTGTTTTCATCGTTGGAAATCTGATAAAGGATGACAATACAATGACCACATCTGATCAGGAGAAGGCCGACACCCTCAGCGTGACAGGTGAACGTGTATTCACCATTGAGGACACATCTCAGATTCCAACGGTTCCTCATCATGATGCGGAGCCTTTGTTGAACAATATTGAAATATCCGAAGAGGAGGGAGGAGGAAGTTGGAGAACCTGAAAACCAGTAAATCTCCTGGTCCAGATGGAAATCACCCGAAAGTGGAAAGTGCTCGTGTAGGTGGCTCAGGGGAAAGTCATTCCCTACCTTTAATCTTCAACAAATCAATGAGAGATGGTGTTATACCATGTGACTGGAAATGAGAGATGGTGTTCCACCATGTGACTGGAAATGAGAGATGATGTTCCACCATGTGACTGGAAATGAGAGATGATGTTCTACCACGTGACTGGAAATGAGAGATGGTGTTCTACCATGTGACTGGAAATGAGAGATGGTGTTCTACCATGTGACTGGAAATGAGAGATGGTGTTCTACCACGTGACTGGAAATGAGAGATGGTGTTCCACCATGTGACTGGAAATGAGAGATGGTGTTCTACCATGTGACTGGAAATGAGAGATGGTGTTCCACCACGTGACTGGAAATGAGAGATGGTGTTCTACCATGTGACTGCAAATGAGAGATGGTGTTCCACCATGTGACTGGAAATGAGAGATGATGTTCTACCACGTGACTGGAAATGAGAGATGGTGTTCTACCATGTGACTGGAAATGAGAGATGGTGTTCTACCATGTGACTGGAAATGAGAGATGGTGTTCTACCACGTGACTGGAAATGAGAGATGATGTTCTACCACGTGACTGGAAATGAGAGATGGTGTTCTACCATGTGACTGGAAATGAGAGATGGTGTTCTACCATGTGACTGGAAATGAGAGATGATGTTCTACCACGTGACTGGAAATGAGAGATGATCTTCTACCATGTGACTGGAAATGAGAGATGGTGTTCTACCATGTGACTGGAAATGAGAGATGATGTTCTACCACGTGACTGGAAATGAGAGATGATGTTCTACCATGTGACTGGAAATGAGAGATGATGTTCTACCATGTGACTGGAAATGAGAGATGGTGTTCTACCATGTGACTGGAAATGAGAGATGATGTTCTACCACGTGACTGGAAATGAGAGATGATCTTCTACCATGTGACTGGAAATGAGAGATGGTGTTCTACCATGTGACTGGAAATGAGAGATGATGTTCTACCACGTGACTGGAAATGAGAGATGATCTTCTACCATGTGACTGGAAATGAGAGATGATGTTCTACCACGTGACTGGAAATGAGAGATGATGTTCTACCATGTGACTGGAAATGAGAGATGATGTTCTACCATGTAACTGGAAATGAGAGATGATGTTCTACCACGTAACTGGAAATGAGAGATGATCTTCTACCATGTGACTGGAAATGAGAGATGGTGTTCTGCCATGTGGCTGGAAATGAGAAATGATCTTCTACCATGTGACTGGAAATGAGAGATGATGTTCTGCCATGTGACTGGAAATGAGAGATGATCTTCTACCATGTGACTGGAAATGAGAGATGGTGTTCTGCCATGTGGCTGGAAATGAGAGATGATCTTCTACCATGTGACTGGAAATGAGAGATGGTGTTCTACCACGTGACTGGAAATGAGAGATGATGTTCTACCACGTGACTGGAAATGAGAGATGATCTTCTACCATGTGACTGGAAATGAGAGATGGTGTTCTGCCATGTGGCTGGAAATGAGAAATGATCTTCTACCATGTGACTGGAAATGAGAGATGATCTTCTACCATGTGACTGGAAATGAGAGATGATGTTCTACCATGTGACTGGAAATGAGAGATGATCTTCTACCATGTGACTGGAAATGAGAGATGATGTTCTACCATGTGACTGGAAATGAGAGATGGTGTTCTAACATGTGACTGGAAATGAGAGATGATGTTCTTCCACATGACTGGAAATGAGAGATGATGTTCTGCCATGTGACTGGAAATGAGAGATGATGTTCTACCATGTGACTGGAAATGAGAGATGATGTTCTGCCATGTGACTGGAAATGAGAGATGATGTTCTACCATGTGACTGGAAATGAGAGATGATGTTCTTCCACGTGACTGGAAATGAGAGATGATGTTCTACCACGTGACTGGAAATGCGAGATGATGTTCTACCATGTGACTGGAAATGAGAGATGGTGTTCCACCACGTGACTGGAAATGAGAGATAGTGTTCCACCATGTGACTGGAAATGAGAGATGGTGTTCTACCATGTGACTGGAAATGAGAGATGGTGTTCTACCACGTGACTGGAAATGAGAGATGATGTTCTACCACGTGACTGGAAATGAGAGATGGTGTTCTACCATGTGACTGGAAATGAGAGATGGTGTTCCACCACATGACTGGAAATGAGAGATAGTGTTCCACCATGTGACTGGAAATGAGAGATGATGTTCTACCATGTGACTGGAAATGAGAGATGATGTTCTACCACGTGACTGGAAATGAGAGATGATGTTCTACCACGTGACTGGAAATGAGAGATGGTGTTCCACCACGTGACTGGAAATGAGAGATGGTGTTCCACCACGTGACTGGAAATGAGAGATGGTGTTCTACCCTGTGACTGGAAATGAGAGATGGTGTTCTACCATGTGACTGGAAATGAGAGATGATGTTCTACCACGTGACTGGAAATGAGAGATGATGTTCTACCACGTGACTGGAAATGAGAGATGATGTTATATCACGTGACTGGAAATGAGAGATGGTGTTCTACCATGTGACTGGAAATGAGAGATGGTGTTCTACCATGTGACTGGAAATGAGAGATGATGTTCTACCATGTGACTGGAAATGAGAGATGATGTTCTACCATGTGACTGGAAGTGAGAGATGATGTTCTACCATGTGACTGGAAATGAGAGATGGTGTTCCACCACGTGACTGGAAATGAGAGATGATGTTCCACCACGTGACTGGAAATGAGAGATGATGTTCAACCACGTGACTGGAAATGAGAGATGATGTTCTACCATGTGACTGGAAATGAGAGATGGTGTTCTACCATGTGACTGGAAATGAGAGATGGTGTTCCACCACGTGACTGGAAATGAGAGATGATGTTCTACCATGTGACTGGAAATGAGAGATGATGTTCTACCATGTGACTGGAAATGAGAGATGATGTTCTACCACGTGACTGGAAATGAGAGATGGTGTTCCACCACGTGACTGGAAATGAGAGATGATGTTCTACCATGTGACTGGAAATGAGAGATGATGTTCTACCATGTGACTGGAAGTGAGAGATGATGTTCTACCACGTGACTGGAAATGAGAGATGGTGTTCCACCACGTGACTGGAAATGAGAGATGATGTTCCACCACGTGACTGGAAATGAGAGATGATGTTCTACCATGTGACTGGAAATGAGAGATGATGTTCTACCATGTGACTGGAAATGAGAGATGATGTTCCACCACGTGACTGGAAATGAGAGATGATGTTCTACCATGTGACTGGAAATGAGAGATGATGTTCTACCATGTGACTGGAAATGAGAGATGATGTTCTACCATGTGACTGGAAATGAGAGATGATGTTCTACCACGTAACTGGAAATGAGAGATGATCTTCTACCATGTGACTGGAAATGAGAGATGGTGTTCTGCCATGTGGCTGGAAATGAGAAATGATCTTCTACCATGTGACTGGAAATGAGAGATGATGTTCTGCCATGTGACTGGAAATGAGAGATGATCTTCTACCATGTGACTGGAAATGAGAGATGGTGTTCTGCCATGTGGCTGGAAATGAGAGATGATCTTCTACCATGTGACTGGAAATGAGAGATGGTGTTCTACCACGTGACTGGAAATGAGAGATGATGTTCTACCACGTGACTGGAAATGAGAGATGATCTTCTACCATGTGACTGGAAATGAGAGATGGTGTTCTGCCATGTGGCTGGAAATGAGAAATGATGTTCTACCATGTGACTGGAAATGAGAGATGATCTTCTACCATGTGACTGGAAATGAGAGATGATGTTCTACCATGTGACTGGAAATGAGAGATGATCTTCTACCATGTGACTGGAAATGAGAGATGATGTTCTACCATGTGACTGGAAATGAGAGATGGTGTTCTAACATGTGACTGGAAATGAGAGATGATGTTCTTCCACGTGACTGGAAATGAGAGATGATGTTCTACCATGTGACTGGAAATGAGAGATGATGTTCTTCCACGTGACTGGAAATGAGAGATGATGTTCTACCACGTGACTGGAAATGCGAGATGATGTTCTACCATGTGACTGGAAATGAGAGATGGTGTTCCACCACGTGACTGGAAATGAGAGATAGTGTTCCACCATGTGACTGGAAATGAGAGATGGTGTTCTACCATGTGACTGGAAATGAGAGATGGTGTTCTACCACGTGACTGGAAATGAGAGATGATGTTCTACCACGTGACTGGAAATGAGAGATGGTGTTCTACCATGTGACTGGAAATGAGAGATGGTGTTCCACCACATGACTGGAAATGAGAGATAGTGTTCCACCATGTGACTGGAAATGAGAGATGATGTTCTACCATGTGACTGGAAATGAGAGATGATGTTCTACCACGTGACTGGAAATGAGAGATGATGTTCTACCACGTGACTGGAAATGAGAGATGGTGTTCCACCACGTGACTGGAAATGAGAGATGGTGTTCCACCACGTGACTGGAAATGAGAGATGGTGTTCTACCCTGTGACTGGAAATGAGAGATGGTGTTCTACCATGTGACTGGAAATGAGAGATGATGTTCTACCACGTGACTGGAAATGAGAGATGATGTTCTACCACGTGACTGGAAATGAGAGATGATGTTATATCACGTGACTGGAAATGAGAGATGGTGTTCTACCATGTGACTGGAAATGAGAGATGGTGTTCTACCATGTGACTGGAAATGAGAGATGATGTTCTACCATGTGACTGGAAATGAGAGATGATGTTCTACCATGTGACTGGAAGTGAGAGATGATGTTCTACCATGTGACTGGAAATGAGAGATGGTGTTCCACCACGTGACTGGAAATGAGAGATGATGTTCCACCACGTGACTGGAAATGAGAGATGATGTTCAACCACGTGACTGGAAATGAGAGATGATGTTCTACCATGTGACTGGAAATGAGAGATGGTGTTCTACCATGTGACTGGAAATGAGAGATGGTGTTCCACCACGTGACTGGAAATGAGAGATGATGTTCTACCATGTGACTGGAAATGAGAGATGATGTTCTACCATGTGACTGGAAATGAGAGATGATGTTCTACCACGTGACTGGAAATGAGAGATGGTGTTCCACCACGTGACTGGAAATGAGAGATGATGTTCTACCATGTGACTGGAAATGAGAGATGATGTTCTACCATGTGACTGGAAGTGAGAGATGATGTTCTACCACGTGACTGGAAATGAGAGATGGTGTTCCACCACGTGACTGGAAATGAGAGATGATGTTCCACCACGTGACTGGAAATGAGAGATGATGTTCTACCATGTGACTGGAAATGAGAGATGATGTTCTACCATGTGACTGGAAATGAGAGATGATGTTCCACCACGTGACTGGAAATGAGAGATGATGTTCTACCATGTGACTGGAAATGAGAGATGATGTTCTACCATGTGACTGGAAATGAGAGATGATGTTCTACCATGTGACTGGAAGTGAGAGATGATGTTCTACCATGTGACTGGAAATGAGAGATGGTGTTCCACCACGTGACTGGAAATGAGAGATGATGTTCCACCACGTGACTGGAAATGAGAGATGATGTTCAACCACGTGACTGGAAATGAGAGATGATGTTCTACCATGTGACTGGAAATGAGAGATGGTGTTCTACCATGTGACTGGAAATGAGAGATGGTGTTCCACCACGTGACTGGAAATGAGAGATGATGTTCTACCATGTGACTGGAAATGAGAGATGATGTTCTACCATGTGACTGGAAATGAGAGATGATGTTCTACCACGTGACTGGAAATGAGAGATGGTGTTCCACCACGTGACTGGAAATGAGAGATGATGTTCTACCATGTGACTGGAAATGAGAGATGATGTTCTACCATGTGACTGGAAGTGAGAGATGATGTTCTACCACGTGACTGGAAATGAGAGATGGTGTTCCACCACGTGACTGGAAATGAGAGATGATGTTCCACCACGTGACTGGAAATGAGAGATGATGTTCTACCATGTGACTGGAAATGAGAGATGATGTTCTACCATGTGACTGGAAATGAGAGATGATGTTCCACCACGTGACTGGAAATGAGAGATGATGTTCTACCATGTGACTGGAAATGAGAGATGATGTTCTACTATGTGACTGGAAATGAGAGATGATGTTCCACCACGTGACTGGAAATGAGAGATGATGTTCTACCACGTGACTGGAAATGAGAGATGATGTTCTACCACGTGACTGGAAATGACAGATGATGTTCTACCATGTGACTGGAAATGAGAGATGATGTTCCACCACGTGACTGGAAATGAGAGATGATGTTCTACCACGTGACTGGAAATGAGAGATGATGTTCTACCACGTGACTGGAAATGAGAGATGATGTTCTACCACGTGACTGGAAATGAGAGATGATGTTCCACCACGTGACTGGAAATGAGAGATGTTCTACCACGTGACTGGAAATGAGAGATGATGTTCTACCATGTGACTGGAAATGAGAGATGATCTTCTACCATGTGACTGGTAATGAGAGATGATCTTCTACCATGTGACTGGTAATGAGAGATGATGTTCTACCATGTGACTGGAAATGAGAGATGATGTTCTACCATGTGACTGGAAATGAGAGATGATGTTCTACCATGTGACTGGAAATGAGAGATGATGGTCTCCCACATGACCTGAAATGAGAGATGATGTTCTACCCTGTGACTGGAAATGAGAGATGATGTTCTACTATGTGACTGGAAATGAGAGATGGTGTTCTACCATGTGACTGGAAATGAGAGATGGTGTTCTACCACGTGACTGGAAATGAGAGATGATGTTCTACCACGTGACTGGAAATGAGAGATGGTGTTCTACCATGTGACTGGAAATGAGAGATGGTGTTCCACCACGTGACTGGAAATGAGAGATAGTGTTCCACCATGTGACTGGAAATGAGAGATGATGTTCTACCATGTGACTGGAAATGAGAGATGATGTTCTACCACGTGACTGGAAATGAGAGATGATGTTCTACCACGTGACTGGAAATGAGAGATGGTGTTCCACCACGTGACTGGAAATGAGAGATGGTGTTCCACCACGTGACTGGAAATGAGAGATGGTGTTCTACCCTGTGACTGGAAATGAGAGATGGTGTTCTACCATGTGACTGGAAATGAGAGATGATGTTCTACCACGTGACTGGAAATGAGAGATGATGTTCTACCACGTGACTGGAAATGAGAGATGATGTTATATCACGTGACTAGAAATGAGAGATGGTGTTCTACCATGTGACTGGAAATGAGAGATGGTGTTCTACCATGTGACTGGAAATGAGAGATGGTGTTCCACCACGTGACTGGAAATGAGAGATGATGTTCTACCATGTGACTGGAAATGAGAGATGATGTTCTACCATGTGACTGGAAATGAGAGATGATGTTCTACCACGTGACTGGAAATGAGAGATGGTGTTCCACCACGTGACTGGAAATGAGAGATGATGTTCTACCATGTGACTGGAAATGAGAGATGATGTTCTACCATGTGACTGGAAGTGAGAGATGATGTTCTACCACGTGACTGGAAATGAGAGATGGTGTTCCACCACGTGACTGGAAATGAGAGATGATGTTCCACCACGTGACTGGAAATGAGAGATGATGTTCTACCATGTGACTGGAAATGAGAGATGATGTTCTACCATGTGACTGGAAATGAGAGATGATGTTCCACCACGTGACTGGAAATGAGAGATGATGTTCTACCATGTGACTGGAAATGAGAGATGATGTTCTACTATGTGACTGGAAATGAGAGATGATGTTCCACCACGTGACTGGAAATGAGAGATGATGTTCTACCACGTGACTGGAAATGAGAGATGATGTTCTACCACGTGACTGGAAATGAGAGATGATGTTCTACCATGTGACTGGAAATGAGAGATGATGTTCCACCACGTGACTGGAAATGAGAGATGATGTTCTACCACGTGACTGGAAATGAGAGATGATGTTCTACCACGTGACTGGAAATGAGAGATGATGTTCTACCACGTGACTGGAAATGAGAGATGATGTTCCACCACGTGACTGGAAATGAGAGATGTTCTACCACGTGACTGGAAATGAGAGATGATGTTCTACCATGTGACTGGAAATGAGAGATGATCTTCTACCATGTGACTGGTAATGAGAGATGATCTTCTACCATGTGACTGGTAATGAGAGATGATGTTCTACCATGTGACTGGAAATGAGAGATGATGTTCTACCATGTGACTGGAAATGAGAGATGATGTTCTACCACGTGACTGGAAATGAGAGATGATGGTCTCCCACATGACTGGAAATGAGAGATGATGTTCTACCCTGTGACTGGAAATGAGAGATGATGGTCTACCACATGACTGGAAATGAGAAATGATGTTCTACCATGTGACTGGAAATGAGAGATGATGTTCTACCATGTGACTGGAAATGAGAGATGATGGTCTCCCACATGACTGGAAATGAGAGATGATGTTCTACCCTGTGACTGGAAATGAGAGATGATGTTCTACTATGTGACTGGAAATGAGACGATGTTCTACCACGTGACTGGAAATGAGAGATGGTGTTATACCATGTGACTGGTAATGAGAGATGATGTTCTACTATGTGACTGGAAATGAGAGATGATGTTCCACCACGTGACTGGCAATGAGAGATGATGTTCTACTATGTGACTGGAAATGAGAGATGGTGTTCTACCATGTGACTGGAAATGAGAGATGGTGTTATACCATGTGACTGGCAATGAGAGATGATGTTCTACTATGTGACTGGAAATGAGAGATGATGTTCTACTATCTGACTGGAAATGAGAGATGATGTTCTACTATGTGACTGGAAATGAGAGATGGTGTTCTACTTTGTGACTGGAAATGAGAGATGGTGTTCTACTATGTGACTGGAAATGAGAGATGGTGTTCTACTATGTGACTGGAAATGAGAGATGATGTTCTACTATGTGACTGGAAATGAGAGATGATGTTCTACCATGTGACTGGAAATGAGAGATGGTGTTCTACCATGTGACTGGAAATGAGAGATGATCTTCTACCATGTGACTGGTAATGAGAGATGATGTTCTACCATGTGACTGGAAATGAGAGATGATGTTCTACCATGTGACTGGAAATGAGAGATGATCTTCTACCATGTGACTGGTAATGAGAGATGATCTTCTACCATGTGACTGGTAATGAGAGATGATGTTCTACCATGTGACTGGAAATGAGAGATGATGTTCTACCATGTGACTGGAAATGAGAGATGATCTTCTACCATGTGACTGGTAATGAGGGATGATCTTCTACCATGTGACTGGAAATGAGAGATGATCTTCTACCATGTGACTGGTAATGAGAGATGATGTTCTACCATGTGACTGGAAATGAGAGATGATCTTCTCCCATATGACTGGAAATGAGAGATGGTGTTCTGCCATGTGACTGGAAATGAGAGATGATGTTCTACCATGTGACTGGAAATGAGAGATGATCTTCTACCATGTGACTGGAAATGAGAGATGATGTTCTACCATGTGACTGGAAATGAGAGATGGTGTTCTACCATGTGAATGGAAATGAGAGATGATGTTCTACCATGTGACTGGAAATGAGAGATGATGTTCTACCATGTGACTGGAAATGAGAGATGATGTTCTACTATGTGACTGGAAATGAGAGATGATGTTCTACTATGTGACTGGAAATGAGAGATGATGTTCTACCATGTGACTGGAAATGAGAGATGATGTTCTACCATGTGACTGGAAATGAGAGATGATGTTCTACTATGTGACTGGAAATGAGAGATGATGTTCTACCATGTGACTGGAAATGAGAGATGATGTTCTACCATGTGACTGGAAATGAGAGATGATGTTCTACCATGTGACTGGAAATGAGAGATGATGTTCTACCATGTGACTGGAAATGAGAGATGATCTTCTACCATGTGACTGGAAATGGGAGATGATCTTCTACCATGTGACTGGAAATGAGAGATGATCTTCTACCATGTGACTGGAAATGAGAGATGATCTTCTACCATGTGACTGGAAATGAGAGATGATGTTCTGCCATGTGACTGGAAATGAGAGATGGTGTTCTACCATGTGACTGGAAATGAGAGATGATGTTCTACCACGTGACTGCAAATGCGAGATGATGTTCTTCCACGTGACTGGAAATGAGAGATGATGTTCTACCACGTGACTGGAAATGAGAGATGGTGTTCTGCCATGTGACTGGAAATGAGAGATGATCTTCTACCATGTGACTGGAAATGAGAGATGATGTTCTACCACGTGACTGCAAATGCGAGATGATGTTCTTCCACGTGACTGGAAATGAGAGATGATGTTCTACCACGTGACTGGAAATGAGAAATGATGTTCTACCATGTGACTGGAAATGAGAGATGATCTTCTACCATGTGACTGGAAATGAGAGATGGTGTTCTGCCATGTGACTGGAAATGAGAAATGATGTTCTACCATGTGACTGGAAATGAGAGATGATGTTCTACCATGTGACTGGAAATGAGAGATGATGTTCTACCACGTGACTGGAAATGAGAGATGGTGTTCTACCATGTGACTGGAAATGAGAGATGATCTTCTACCATGTGACTGGAAATGAGAGATGATCTTCTACCATGTGACTGGAAATGAGAGATGATGTTCTACCACGTGACTGGAAATGAGAGATGATGTTCTACCATGTGACTGGAAATGAGAGATGATCTTCTACCATGTGACTGGAAATGAGAGATGATGTTCTACCATGTGACTGGAAATGAGAGATTATGTTCTACCATGTGACTGGAAATGAGAGATGATGTTCTACCACGTGACTGGAAATGAGAGATGGTGTTCTACCATGTGACTGGAAATGAGAGATGATGTTCTACCACGTGACTGGAAATGAGAGATGATCTTCTACCATGTGACTGGAAATGAGAGATGGTGTTCTACCATGTGACTGGAAATGAGAGATGATGTTCTACCACGTGACTGGAAATGAGAGATGATGTTCTACCATGTGACTGGAAATGAGAGATGGTGTTCTACCCTGTGACTGGAAATGAGAGATGGTGTTCTACCATGTGACTGGAAATGAGAGATGATGTTCTACCACGTGACTGGAAATGAGAGATGATGTTCTACCACGTGACTGGAAATGAGAGATGATGTTATATCACGTGACTGGAAATGAGAGATGGTGTTCTACCATGTGACTGGAAATGAGAGATGGTGTTCTACCATGTGACTGGAAATGAGAGATGATGTTCTACCATGTGACTGGAAATGAGAGATGATGTTCTACCATGTGACTGGAAGTGAGAGATGATGTTCTACCATGTGACTGGAAATGAGAGATGGTGTTCCACCACGTGACTGGAAATGAGAGATGATGTTCCACCACGTGACTGGAAATGAGAGATGATGTTCAACCACGTGACTGGAAATGAGAGATGATGTTCTACCATGTGACTGGAAATGAGAGATGGTGTTCTACCATGTGACTGGAAATGAGAGATGGTGTTCCACCACGTGACTGGAAATGAGAGATGATGTTCTACCATGTGACTGGAAATGAGAGATGATGTTCTACCATGTGACTGGAAATGAGAGATGATGTTCTACCACGTGACTGGAAATGAGAGATGGTGTTCCACCACGTGACTGGAAATGAGAGATGATGTTCTACCATGTGACTGGAAATGAGAGATGATGTTCTACCATGTGACTGGAAGTGAGAGATGATGTTCTACCACGTGACTGGAAATGAGAGATGGTGTTCCACCACGTGACTGGAAATGAGAGATGATGTTCCACCACGTGACTGGAAATGAGAGATGATGTTCTACCATGTGACTGGAAATGAGAGATGATGTTCTACCATGTGACTGGAAATGAGAGATGATGTTCCACCACGTGACTGGAAATGAGAGATGATGTTCTACCATGTGACTGGAAATGAGAGATGATGTTCTACTATGTGACTGGAAATGAGAGATGATGTTCCACCACGTGACTGGAAATGAGAGATGATGTTCTACCACGTGACTGGAAATGAGAGATGATGTTCTACCACGTGACTGGAAATGAGAGATGATGTTCTACCATGTGACTGGAAATGAGAGATGATGTTCCACCACGTGACTGGAAATGAGAGATGATGTTCTACCACGTGACTGGAAATGAGAGATGATGTTCTACCACGTGACTGGAAATGAGAGATGATGTTCTACCACGTGACTGGAAATGAGAGATGATGTTCCACCACGTGACTGGAAATGAGAGATGTTCTACCACGTGACTGGAAATGAGAGATGATGTTCTACCATGTGACTGGAAATGAGAGATGATCTTCTACCATGTGACTGGTAATGAGAGATGATCTTCTACCATGTGACTGGTAATGAGAGATGATGTTCTACCATGTGACTGGAAATGAGAGATGATGTTCTACCATGTGACTGGAAATGAGAGATGATGTTCTACCATGTGACTGGAAATGAGAAATGATGTTCTACCATGTGACTGGAAATGAGAGATGATGTTCTACCATGTGACTGGAAATGAGAGATGATGTTCTACCACGTGACTGGAAATGAGAGATGATGGTCTCCCACATGACTGGAAATGAGAGATGATGTTCTACCCTGTGACTGGAAATGAGAGATGATGGTCTACCACATGACTGGAAATGAGAAATGATGTTCTACCATGTGACTGGAAATGAGAGATGATGTTCTACCATGTGACTGGAAATGAGAGATGATGGTCTCCCACATGACTGGAAATGAGAGATGATGTTCTACCCTGTGACTGGAAATGAGAGATGATGTTCTACTATGTGACTGGAAATGAGACGATGTTCTACCACGTGACTGGAAATGAGAGATGGTGTTATACCATGTGACTGGTAATGAGAGATGATGTTCTACTGTGTGACTGGAAATGAGAGATGATGTTCCACCACGTGACTGGCAATGAGAGATGATGTTCTACTATGTGACTGGAAATGAGAGATGGTGTTCTACCATGTGACTGGAAATGAGAGATGGTGTTATACCATGTGACTGGCAATGAGAGATGATGTTCTACTATGTGACTGGAAATGAGAGATGATGTTCTACTATGTGACTGGAAATGAGAGATGATGTTCTACTATGTGACTGGAAATGAGAGATGGTGTTCTACTTTGTGACTGGAAATGAGAGATGGTGTTCTACTATGTGACTGGAAATGAGAGATGGTGTTCTACTATGTGACTGGAAATGAGAGATGATGTTCTACTATGTGACTGGAAATGAGAGATGATGTTCTACCATGTGACTGGAAATGAGAGATGGTGTTCTACCATGTGACTGGAAATGAGAGATGATCTTCTACCATGTGACTGGTAATGAGAGATGATGTTCTACCATGTGACTGGAAATGAGAGATGATGTTCTACCATGTGACTGGAAATGAGAGATGATCTTCTACCATGTGACTGGTAATGAGAGATGATCTTCTACCATGTGACTGGTAATGAGAGATGATGTTCTACCATGTGACTGGAAATGAGAGATGATGTTCTACCATGTGACTGGAAATGAGAGATGATCTTCTACCATGTGACTGGTAATGAGGGATGATCTTCTACCATGTGACTGGAAATGAGAGATGATCTTCTACCATGTGACTGGTAATGAGAGATGATGTTCTACCATGTGACTGGAAATGAGAGATGATCTTCTACCATATGACTGGAAATGAGAGATGGTGTTCTGCCATGTGACTGGAAATGAGAGATGATGTTCTACCATGTGACTGGAAATGAGAGATGATCTTCTACCATGTGACTGGAAATGAGAGATGATGTTCTACCATGTGACTGGAAATGAGAGATGGTGTTCTACCATGTGAATGGAAATGAGAGATGATGTTCTACCATGTGACTGGAAATGAGAGATGATGTTCTACCATGTGACTGGAAATGAGAGATGATGTTCTACTATGTGACTGGAAATGAGAGATGATGTTCTACTATGTGACTGGAAATGAGAGATGATGTTCTACCATGTGACTGGAAATGAGAGATGATGTTCTACCATGTGACTGGAAATGAGAGATGATGTTCTACTATGTGACTGGAAATGAGAGATGATGTTCTACCATGTGACTGGAAATGAGAGATGATGTTCTACCATGTGACTGGAAATGAGAGATGATGTTCTACCATGTGACTGGAAATGAGAGATGATGTTCTACCATGTGACTGGAAATGAGAGATGATCTTCTACCATGTGACTGGAAATGGGAGATGATCTTCTACCATGTGACTGGAAATGAGAGATGATCTTCTACCATGTGACTGGAAATGAGAGATGATCTTCTACCATGTGACTGGAAATGAGAGATGATGTTCTGCCATGTGACTGGAAATGAGAGATGGTGTTCTACCATGTGACTGGAAATGAGAGATGATGTTCTACCACGTGACTGCAAATGCGAGATGATGTTCTTCCACGTGACTGGAAATGAGAGATGATGTTCTACCACGTGACTGGAAATGAGAGATGGTGTTCTGCCATGTGACTGGAAATGAGAGATGATCTTCTACCATGTGACTGGAAATGAGAGATGATGTTCTACCACGTGACTGCAAATGCGAGATGATGTTCTTCCACGTGACTGGAAATGAGAGATGATGTTCTACCACGTGACTGGAAATGAGAAATGATGTTCTACCATGTGACTGGAAATGAGAGATGATCTTCTACCATGTGACTGGAAATGAGAGATGGTGTTCTGCCATGTGACTGGAAATGAGAAATGATGTTCTACCATGTGACTGGAAATGAGAGATGATGTTCTACCATGTGACTGGAAATGAGAGATGATGTTCTACCACGTGACTGGAAATGAGAGATGGTGTTCTACCATGTGAATGGAAATGAGAGATGATCTTCTACCATGTGACTGGAAATGAGAGATGATCTTCTACCATGTGACTGGAAATGAGAGATGATGTTCTACCACGTGACTGGAAATGAGAGATGATGTTCTACCATGTGACTGGAAATGAGAGATGATCTTCTACCATGTGACTGGAAATGAGAGATGATGTTCTACCATGTGACTGGAAATGAGAGATTATGTTCTACCATGTGACTGGAAATGAGAGATGATGTTCTACCACGTGACTGGAAATGAGAGATGGTGTTCTACCATGTGACTGGAAATGAGAGATGATGTTCTACCACGTGACTGGAAATGAGAGATGATCTTCTACCATGTGACTGGAAATGAGAGATGGTGTTCTACCATGTGACTGGAAATGAGAGATGATGTTCTACCACGTGACTGGAAATGAGAGATGATGTTCTACCATGTGACTGGAAATGAGAGATGATGTTCTACCATGTGACTGGAAATGAGAGATGGTGTTCTACCATGTGACTGGAAATGAGAGATGATGTTCTACCACGTGACTGGAAATGAGAGATGATCTTCTACCATGTGACTGGAAATGAGAGATGGTGTTCTACCATGTGACTGGAAATGAGAGATGATGTTCTACCACGTGACTGGAAATGAGAGATGATCTTCTACCATGTGACTGGAAATGAGAGATGATGTTCTACCACATGACTGGAAATGAGAGATGATGTTCTACCATGTGACTGGAAATGAGAGATGATGTTGTACCATGTGACTGGAAATGAGAGATGATGTTCTACCACGTAACTGGAAATGAGAGATGATCTTCTACCATGTGACTGGAAATGAGAGATGGTGTTCTGCCATGTGGCTGGAAATGAGAAATGATCTTCTACCATGTGACTGGAAATGAGAGATGATGTTCTGCCATGTGACTGGAAATGAGAGATGATCTTCTACCATGTGACTGGAAATGAGAGATGGTGTTCTGCCATGTGGCTGGAAATGAGAGATGATCTTCTACCATGTGACTGGAAATGAGAGATGGTGTTCTACCACGTGACTGGAAATGAGAGATGATGTTCTACCACGTGACTGGAAATGAGAGATGATCTTCTACCATGTGACTGGAAATGAGAGATGGTGTTCTGCCATGTGGCTGGAAATGAGAGATGATCTTCTACCATGTGACTGGAAATGAGAGATGATGTTCTACCATGTGACTGGAAATGAGAGATGATCTTCTACCATGTGACTGGAAATGAGAGATGATGTTCTACCATGTGACTGGAAATGAGAGATGGTGTTCTACCACGTGACTGGAAATGAGAGATGGTGTTCCACCATGTGACTGGAAATGAGAGATGGTGTTCTACCATGTGACTGGAAATGAGAGATGGTGTTCTACCATGTGACTGGAAATGAGAGATGGTGTTCCACCATGTGACTGGAAATGAGAGATGGTGTTCTACCATGTGACTGGAAATGAGAGATGGTGTTCCACCATGTGACTGGAAATGAGAGATGATGTTCTACCACGTGACTGGAAATGAGAGATGGTGTTCTACCATGTGACTGGAAATGAGAGATGGTGTTCTACCATGTGACTGGAAATGAGAGATGGTGTTCTACCACGTGACTGGAAATGAGAGATGATGTTCTACCACGTGACTGGAAATGAGAGATGGTGTTCTACCATGTGACTGGAAATGAGAGATGGTGTTCTACCATGTGACTGGAAATGAGAGATGATGTTCTACCACGTGACTGGAAATGAGAGATGATCTTCTACCATGTGACTGGAAATGAGAGATGGTGTTCTACCATGTGACTGGAAATGAGAGATGATGTTCTACCACGTGACTGGAAATGAGAGATGATGTTCTACCATGTGACTGGAAATGAGAGATGATGTTCTACCATGTGACTGGAAATGAGAGATGGTGTTCTACCATGTGACTGGAAATGAGAGATGATGTTCTACCACGTGACTGGAAATGAGAGATGATCTTCTACCATGTGACTGGAAATGAGAGATGGTGTTCTACCATGTGACTGGAAATGAGAGATGATGTTCTACCACGTGACTGGAAATGAGAGATGATCTTCTACCATGTGACTGGAAATGAGAGATGATGTTCTACCACGTGACTGGAAATGAGAGATGATGTTCTACCATGTGACTGGAAATGAGAGATGATGTTCTACCATGTGACTGGAAATGAGAGATGATGTTCTACCACGTAACTGTAAATGAGAGATGATCTTCTACCATGTGACTGGAAATGAGAGATGGTGTTCTGCCATGTGGCTGGAAATGAGAAATGATCTTCTACCATGTGACTGGAAATGAGAGATGATGTTCTGCCATGTGACTGGAAATGAGAGATGATCTTCTACCATGTGACTGGAAATGAGAGATGGTGTTCTGCCATGTGGCTGGAAATGAGAGATGATCTTCTACCATGTGACTGGAAATGAGAGATGGTGTTCTACCACGTGACTGGAAATGAGAGATGATGTTCTACCACGTGACTGGAAATGAGAGATGATCTTCTACCATGTGACTGGAAATGAGAGATGGTGTTCTGCCATGTGGCTGGAAATGAGAAATGATCTTCTACCATGTGACTGGAAATGAGAGATGATCTTCTACCATGTGACTGGAAATGAGAGATGATGTTCTACCATGTGACTGGAAATGAGAGATGATCTTCTACCATGTGACTGGAAATGAGAGATGATGTTCTACCATGTGACTGGAAATGAGAGATGGTGTTCTAACATGTGACTGGAAATGAGAGATGATGTTCTTCCACATGACTGGAAATGAGAGATGATGTTCTGCCATGTGACTGGAAATGAGAGATGATGTTCTACCATGTGACTGGAAATGAGAGATGATGTTCTGCCATGTGACTGGAAATGAGAGATGATGTTCTACCATGTGACTGGAAATGAGAGATGATGTTCTTCCACGTGACTGGAAATGAGAGATGATGTTCTACCACGTGACTGGAAATGCGAGATGATGTTCTACCATGTGACTGGAAATGAGAGATGGTGTTCCACCACGTGACTGGAAATGAGAGATAGTGTTCCACCATGTGACTGGAAATGAGAGATGGTGTTCTACCATGTGACTGGAAATGAGAGATGGTGTTCTACCACGTGACTGGAAATGAGAGATGATGTTCTACCACGTGACTGGAAATGAGAGATGGTGTTCTACCATGTGACTGGAAATGAGAGATGGTGTTCCACCACATGACTGGAAATGAGAGATAGTGTTCCACCATGTGACTGGAAATGAGAGATGATGTTCTACCATGTGACTGGAAATGAGAGATGATGTTCTACCACGTGACTGGAAATGAGAGATGATGTTCTACCACGTGACTGGAAATGAGAGATGGTGTTCCACCACGTGACTGGAAATGAGAGATGGTGTTCCACCACGTGACTGGAAATGAGAGATGGTGTTCTACCCTGTGACTGGAAATGAGAGATGGTGTTCTACCATGTGACTGGAAATGAGAGATGATGTTCTACCACGTGACTGGAAATGAGAGATGATGTTCTACCACGTGACTGGAAATGAGAGATGATGTTCTACCATGTGACTGGAAATGAGAGATGGTGTTCCACCATGTGACTGGAAATGAGAGATGGTGTTCCACCATGTGACTGGAAATGAGAGATGGTGTTCCACCATGTGACTGGAAATGAGAGATGGTGTTCTACCATGTGACTGGAAATGAGAGATGGTGTTCTACCATGTGACTGGAAATGAGAGATGGTGTTCCACCATGTGACTGGAAATGAGAGATGGTGTTCTACCATGTGACTGGAAATGAGAGATGGTGTTCCACCATGTGACTGGAAATGAGAGATGATGTTCTACCACGTGACTGGAAATGAGAGATGGTGTTCTACCATGTGACTGGAAATGAGAGATGGTGTTCTACCATGTGACTGGAAATGAGAGATGGTGTTCTACCACGTGACTGGAAATGAGAGATGATGTTCTACCACGTGACTGGAAATGAGAGATGGTGTTCTACCATGTGACTGGAAATGAGAGATGGTGTTCTACCATGTGACTGGAAATGAGAGATGATGTTCTACCACGTGACTGGAAATGAGAGATGATCTTCTACCATGTGACTGGAAATGAGAGATGGTGTTCTACCATGTGACTGGAAATGAGAGATGATGTTCTACCACGTGACTGGAAATGAGAGATGATGTTCTACCATGTGACTGGAAATGAGAGATGATGTTCTACCATGTGACTGGAAATGAGAGATGGTGTTCTACCATGTGACTGGAAATGAGAGATGATGTTCTACCACGTGACTGGAAATGAGAGATGATCTTCTACCATGTGACTGGAAATGAGAGATGGTGTTCTACCATGTGACTGGAAATGAGAGATGATGTTCTACCACGTGACTGGAAATGAGAGATGATCTTCTACCATGTGACTGGAAATGAGAGATGATGTTCTACCACGTGACTGGAAATGAGAGATGATGTTCTACCATGTGACTGGAAATGAGAGATGATGTTCTACCATGTGACTGGAAATGAGAGATGATGTTCTACCACGTAACTGTAAATGAGAGATGATCTTCTACCATGTGACTGGAAATGAGAGATGGTGTTCTGCCATGTGGCTGGAAATGAGAAATGATCTTCTACCATGTGACTGGAAATGAGAGATGATGTTCTGCCATGTGACTGGAAATGAGAGATGATCTTCTACCATGTGACTGGAAATGAGAGATGGTGTTCTGCCATGTGGCTGGAAATGAGAGATGATCTTCTACCATGTGACTGGAAATGAGAGATGGTGTTCTACCACGTGACTGGAAATGAGAGATGATGTTCTACCACGTGACTGGAAATGAGAGATGATCTTCTACCATGTGACTGGAAATGAGAGATGGTGTTCTGCCATGTGGCTGGAAATGAGAAATGATCTTCTACCATGTGACTGGAAATGAGAGATGATCTTCTACCATGTGACTGGAAATGAGAGATGATGTTCTACCATGTGACTGGAAATGAGAGATGATCTTCTACCATGTGACTGGAAATGAGAGATGATGTTCTACCATGTGACTGGAAATGAGAGATGGTGTTCTAACATGTGACTGGAAATGAGAGATGATGTTCTTCCACATGACTGGAAATGAGAGATGATGTTCTGCCATGTGACTGGAAATGAGAGATGATGTTCTACCATGTGACTGGAAATGAGAGATGATGTTCTGCCATGTGACTGGAAATGAGAGATGATGTTCTACCATGTGACTGGAAATGAGAGATGATGTTCTTCCACGTGACTGGAAATGAGAGATGATGTTCTACCACGTGACTGGAAATGCGAGATGATGTTCTACCATGTGACTGGAAATGAGAGATGGTGTTCCACCACGTGACTGGAAATGAGAGATAGTGTTCCACCATGTGACTGGAAATGAGAGATGGTGTTCTACCATGTGACTGGAAATGAGAGATGGTGTTCTACCACGTGACTGGAAATGAGAGATGATGTTCTACCACGTGACTGGAAATGAGAGATGGTGTTCTACCATGTGACTGGAAATGAGAGATGGTGTTCCACCACATGACTGGAAATGAGAGATAGTGTTCCACCATGTGACTGGAAATGAGAGATGATGTTCTACCATGTGACTGGAAATGAGAGATGATGTTCTACCACGTGACTGGAAATGAGAGATGATGTTCTACCACGTGACTGGAAATGAGAGATGGTGTTCCACCACGTGACTGGAAATGAGAGATGGTGTTCCACCACGTGACTGGAAATGAGAGATGGTGTTCTACCCTGTGACTGGAAATGAGAGATGGTGTTCTACCATGTGACTGGAAATGAGAGATGATGTTCTACCACGTGACTGGAAATGAGAGATGATGTTCTACCACGTGACTGGAAATGAGAGATGATGTTATATCACGTGACTGGAAATGAGAGATGGTGTTCTACCATGTGACTGGAAATGAGAGATGGTGTTCTACCATGTGACTGGAAATGAGAGATGATGTTCTACCATGTGACTGGAAATGAGAGATGATGTTCTACCATGTGACTGGAAGTGAGAGATGATGTTCTACCATGTGACTGGAAATGAGAGATGGTGTTCCACCACGTGACTGGAAATGAGAGATGATGTTCCACCACGTGACTGGAAATGAGAGATGATGTTCAACCACGTGACTGGAAATGAGAGATGATGTTCTACCATGTGACTGGAAATGAGAGATGGTGTTCTACCATGTGACTGGAAATGAGAGATGGTGTTCCACCACGTGACTGGAAATGAGAGATGATGTTCTACCATGTGACTGGAAATGAGAGATGATGTTCTACCATGTGACTGGAAATGAGAGATGATGTTCTACCACGTGACTGGAAATGAGAGATGGTGTTCCACCACGTGACTGGAAATGAGAGATGATGTTCTACCATGTGACTGGAAATGAGAGATGATGTTCTACCATGTGACTGGAAGTGAGAGATGATGTTCTACCACGTGACTGGAAATGAGAGATGGTGTTCCACCACGTGACTGGAAATGAGAGATGATGTTCCACCACGTGACTGGAAATGAGAGATGATGTTCTACCATGTGACTGGAAATGAGAGATGATGTTCTACCATGTGACTGGAAATGAGAGATGATGTTCCACCACGTGACTGGAAATGAGAGATGATGTTCTACCATGTGACTGGAAATGAGAGATGATGTTCTACCATGTGACTGGAAATGAGAGATGATGTTCTACCATGTGACTGGAAATGAGAGATGATGTTCTACCACGTAACTGGAAATGAGAGATGATCTTCTACCATGTGACTGGAAATGAGAGATGGTGTTCTGCCATGTGGCTGGAAATGAGAAATGATCTTCTACCATGTGACTGGAAATGAGAGATGATGTTCTGCCATGTGACTGGAAATGAGAGATGATCTTCTACCATGTGACTGGAAATGAGAGATGGTGTTCTGCCATGTGGCTGGAAATGAGAGATGATCTTCTACCATGTGACTGGAAATGAGAGATGGTGTTCTACCACGTGACTGGAAATGAGAGATGATGTTCTACCACGTGACTGGAAATGAGAGATGATCTTCTACCATGTGACTGGAAATGAGAGATGGTGTTCTGCCATGTGGCTGGAAATGAGAAATGATCTTCTACCATGTGACTGGAAATGAGAGATGATCTTCTACCATGTGACTGGAAATGAGAGATGATGTTCTACCATGTGACTGGAAATGAGAGATGATCTTCTACCATGTGACTGGAAATGAGAGATGATGTTCTACCATGTGACTGGAAATGAGAGATGGTGTTCTAACATGTGACTGGAAATGAGAGATGATGTTCTTCCACGTGACTGGAAATGAGAGATGATGTTCTACCATGTGACTGGAAATGAGAGATGATGTTCTTCCACGTGACTGGAAATGAGAGATGATGTTCTACCACGTGACTGGAAATGCGAGATGATGTTCTACCATGTGACTGGAAATGAGAGATGGTGTTCCACCACGTGACTGGAAATGAGAGATAGTGTTCCACCATGTGACTGGAAATGAGAGATGGTGTTCTACCATGTGACTGGAAATGAGAGATGGTGTTCTACCACGTGACTGGAAATGAGAGATGATGTTCTACCACGTGACTGGAAATGAGAGATGGTGTTCTACCATGTGACTGGAAATGAGAGATGGTGTTCCACCACATGACTGGAAATGAGAGATAGTGTTCCACCATGTGACTGGAAATGAGAGATGATGTTCTACCATGTGACTGGAAATGAGAGATGATGTTCTACCACGTGACTGGAAATGAGAGATGATGTTCTACCACGTGACTGGAAATGAGAGATGGTGTTCCACCACGTGACTGGAAATGAGAGATGGTGTTCCACCACGTGACTGGAAATGAGAGATGGTGTTCTACCCTGTGACTGGAAATGAGAGATGGTGTTCTACCATGTGACTGGAAATGAGAGATGATGTTCTACCACGTGACTGGAAATGAGAGATGATGTTCTACCACGTGACTGGAAATGAGAGATGATGTTATATCACGTGACTGGAAATGAGAGATGGTGTTCTACCATGTGACTGGAAATGAGAGATGGTGTTCTACCATGTGACTGGAAATGAGAGATGATGTTCTACCATGTGACTGGAAATGAGAGATGATGTTCTACCATGTGACTGGAAGTGAGAGATGATGTTCTACCATGTGACTGGAAATGAGAGATGGTGTTCCACCACGTGACTGGAAATGAGAGATGATGTTCCACCACGTGACTGGAAATGAGAGATGATGTTCAACCACGTGACTGGAAATGAGAGATGATGTTCTACCATGTGACTGGAAATGAGAGATGGTGATCTACCATGTGACTGGAAATGAGAGATGGTGTTCCACCACGTGACTGGAAATGAGAGATGATGTTCTACCATGTGACTGGAAATGAGAGATGATGTTCTACCATGTGACTGGAAATGAGAGATGATGTTCTACCACGTGACTGGAAATGAGAGATGGTGTTCCACCACGTGACTGGAAATGAGAGATGATGTTCTACCATGTGACTGGAAATGAGAGATGATGTTCTACCATGTGACTGGAAGTGAGAGATGATGTTCTACCACGTGACTGGAAATGAGAGATGGTGTTCCACCACGTGACTGGAAATGAGAGATGATGTTCCACCACGTGACTGGAAATGAGAGATGATGTTCTACCATGTGACTGGAAATGAGAGATGATGTTCTACCATGTGACTAGAAATGAGAGATGATGTTCCACCACGTGACTGGAAATGAGAGATGATGTTCTACCATGTGACTGGAAATGAGAGATGATGTTCTACTATGTGACTGGAAATGAGAGATGATGTTCCACCACGTGACTGGAAATGAGAGATGATGTTCTACCACGTGACTGGAAATGAGAGATGATGTTCTACCACGTGACTGGAAATGAGAGATGATGTTCTACCATGTGACTGGAAATGAGAGATGATGTTCCACCACGTGACTGGAAATGAGAGATGATGTTCTACCACGTGACTGGAAATGAGAGATGATGTTCTACCACGTGACTGGAAATGAGAGATGATGTTCTACCACGTGACTGGAAATGAGAGATGATGTTCCACCACGTGACTGGAAATGAGAGATGTTCTACCACGTGACTGGAAATGAGAGATGATGTTCTACCATGTGACTGGAAATGAGAGATGATCTTCTACCATGTGACTGGTAATGAGAGATGATCTTCTACCATGTGACTGGTAATGAGAGATGATGTTCTACCATGTGACTGGAAATGAGAGATGATGTTCTACCATGTGACTGGAAATGAGAGATGATGTTCTACCATGTGACTGGAAATGAGAGATGATGGTCTCCCACATGACCTGAAATGAGAGATGATGTTCTACCCTGTGACTGGAAATGAGAGATGATGTTCTACTATGTGACTGGAAATGAGAGATGGTGTTCTACCATGTGACTGGAAATGAGAGATGGTGTTCTACCACGTGACTGGAAATGAGAGATGATGTTCTACCACGTGACTGGAAATGAGAGATGGTGTTCTACCATGTGACTGGAAATGAGAGATGGTGTTCCACCACGTGACTGGAAATGAGAGATAGTGTTCCACCATGTGACTGGAAATGAGAGATGATGTTCTACCATGTGACTGGAAATGAGAGATGATGTTCTACCACGTGACTGGAAATGAGAGATGATGTTCTACCACGTGACTGGAAATGAGAGATGGTGTTCCACCACGTGACTGGAAATGAGAGATGGTGTTCCACCACGTGACTGGAAATGAGAGATGGTGTTCTACCCTGTGACTGGAAATGAGAGATGGTGTTCTACCATGTGACTGGAAATGAGAGATGATGTTCTACCACGTGACTGGAAATGAGAGATGATGTTCTACCACGTGACTGGAAATGAGAGATGATGTTATATCACGTGACTAGAAATGAGAGATGGTGTTCTACCATGTGACTGGAAATGAGAGATGGTGTTCTACCATGTGACTGGAAATGAGAGATGGTGTTCCACCACGTGACTGGAAATGAGAGATGATGTTCTACCATGTGACTGGAAATGAGAGATGATGTTCTACCATGTGACTGGAAATGAGAGATGATGTTCTACCACGTGACTGGAAATGAGAGATGGTGTTCCACCACGTGACTGGAAATGAGAGATGATGTTCTACCATGTGACTGGAAATGAGAGATGATGTTCTACCATGTGACTGGAAGTGAGAGATGATGTTCTACCACGTGACTGGAAATGAGAGATGGTGTTCCACCACGTGACTGGAAATGAGAGATGATGTTCCACCACGTGACTGGAAATGAGAGATGATGTTCTACCATGTGACTGGAAATGAGAGATGATGTTCTACCATGTGACTGGAAATGAGAGATGATGTTCCACCACGTGACTGGAAATGAGAGATGATGTTCTACCATGTGACTGGAAATGAGAGATGATGTTCTACTATGTGACTGGAAATGAGAGATGATGTTCCACCACATGACTGGAAATGAGAGATGATGTTCTACCACGTGACTGGAAATGAGAGATGATGTTCTACCACGTGACTGGAAATGAGAGATGATGTTCTACCATGTGACTGGAAATGAGAGATGATGTTCCACCACGTGACTGGAAATGAGAGATGATGTTCTACCACGTGACTGGAAATGAGAGATGATGTTCTACCACGTGACTGGAAATGAGAGATGATGTTCTACCACGTGACTGGAAATGAGAGATGATGTTCCACCACGTGACTGGAAATGAGAGATGTTCTACCACGTGACTGGAAATGAGAGATGATGTTCTACCATGTGACTGGAAATGAGAGATGATCTTCTACCATGTGACTGGTAATGAGAGATGATCTTCTACCATGTGACTGGTAATGAGAGATGATGTTCTACCATGTGACTGGAAATGAGAGATGATGTTCTACCATGTGACTGGAAATGAAAGATGATGTTCTACCATGTGACTGGAAATGAGAAATGATGTTCTACCATGTGACTGGAAATGAGAGATGATGTTCTACCATGTGACTGGAAATGAGAGATGATGTTCTACCACGTGACTGGAAATGAGAGATGATGGTCTCCCACATGACTGGAAATGAGAGATGATGTTCTACCCTGTGACTGGAAATGAGAGATGATGGTCTACCACATGACTGGAAATGAGAAATGATGTTCTACCATGTGACTGGAAATGAGAGATGATGTTCTACCATGTGACTGGAAATGAGAGATGATGGTCTCCCACATGACTGGAAATGAGAGATGATGTTCTACCCTGTGACTGGAAATGAGAGATGATGTTCTACTATGTGACTGGAAATGAGACGATGTTCTACCACGTGACTGGAAATGAGAGATGGTGTTATACCATGTGACTGGTAATGAGAGATGATGTTCTACTATGTGACTGGAAATGAGAGATGATGTTCCACCACGTGACTGGCAATGAGAGATGATGTTCTACTATGTGACTGGAAATGAGAGATGGTGTTCTACCATGTGACTGGAAATGAGAGATGGTGTTATACCATGTGACTGGCAATGAGAGATGATGTTCTACTATGTGACTGGAAATGAGAGATGATGTTCTACTATGTGACTGGAAATGAGAGATGATGTTCTACTATGTGACTGGAAATGAGAGATGGTGTTCTACTTTGTGACTGGAAATGAGAGATGGTGTTCTACTATGTGACTGGAAATGAGAGATGGTGTTCTACTATGTGACTGGAAATGAGAGATGATGTTCTACTATGTGACTGGAAATGAGAGATGATGTTCTACCATGTGACTGGAAATGAGAGATGGTGTTCTACCATGTGACTGGAAATGAGAGATGATCTTCTACCATGTGACTGGTAATGAGAGATGATGTTCTACCATGTGACTGGAAATGAGAGATGATGTTCTACCATGTGACTGGAAATGAGAGATGATCTTCTACCATGTGACTGGTAATGAGAGATGATCTTCTACCATGTGACTGGTAATGAGAGATGATGTTCTACCATGTGACTGGAAATGAGAGATGATGTTCTACCATGTGACTGGAAATGAGAGATGATCTTCTACCATGTGACTGGTAATGAGGGATGATCTTCTACCATGTGACTGGAAATGAGAGATGATCTTCTACCATGTGACTGGTAATGAGAGATGATGTTCTACCATGTGACTGGAAATGAGAGATGATCTTCTACCATATGACTGGAAATGAGAGATGGTGTTCTGCCATGTGACTGGAAATGAGAGATGATGTTCTACCATGTGACTGGAAATGAGAGATGATCTTCTACCATGTGACTGGAAATGAGAGATGATGTTCTACCATGTGACTGGAAATGAGAGATGGTGTTCTACCATGTGAATGGAAATGAGAGATGATGTTCTACCATGTGACTGGAAATGAGAGATGATGTTCTACCATGTGACTGGAAATGAGAGATGATGTTCTACTATGTGACTGGAAATGAGAGATGATGTTCTACTATGTGACTGGAAATGAGAGATGATGTTCTACCATGTGACTGGAAATGAGAGATGATGTTCTACCATGTGACTGGAAATGAGAGATGATGTTCTACTATGTGACTGGAAATGAGAGATGATGTTCTACCATGTGACTGGAAATGAGAGATGATGTTCTACCATGTGACTGGAAATGAGAGATGATGTTCTACCATGTGACTGGAAATGAGAGATGATGTTCTACCATGTGACTGGAAATGAGAGATGATCTTCTACCATGTGACTGGAAATGGGAGATGATCTTCTACCATGTGACTGGAAATGAGAGATGATCTTCTACCATGTGACTGGAAATGAGAGATGATCTTCTACCATGTGACTGGAAATGAGAGATGATGTTCTGCCATGTGACTGGAAATGAGAGATGGTGTTCTACCATGTGACTGGAAATGAGAGATGATGTTCTACCACGTGACTGCAAATGCGAGATGATGTTCTTCCACGTGACTGGAAATGAGAGATGATGTTCTACCACGTGACTGGAAATGAGAGATGGTGTTCTGCCATGTGACTGGAAATGAGAGATGATCTTCTACCATGTGACTGGAAATGAGAGATGATGTTCTACCACGTGACTGCAAATGCGAGATGATGTTCTTCCACGTGACTGGAAATGAGAGATGATGTTCTACCACGTGACTGGAAATGAGAAATGATGTTCTACCATGTGACTGGAAATGAGAGATGATCTTCTACCATGTGACTGGAAATGAGAGATGGTGTTCTGCCATGTGACTGGAAATGAGAAATGATGTTCTACCATGTGACTGGAAATGAGAGATGATGTTCTACCATGTGACTGGAAATGAGAGATGATGTTCTACCACGTGACTGGAAATGAGAGATGGTGTTCTACCATGTGACTGGAAATGAGAGATGATGTTCTACCACGTGACTGGAAATGAGAGATGGTGTTCTACCATGTGACTGGAAATGAGAGATGATCTTCTACCATGTGACTGGAAATGAGAGATGATCTTCTACCATGTGACTGGAAATGAGAGATGATGTTCTACCACGTGACTGGAAATGAGAGATGATGTTCTACCATGTGACTGGAAATGAGAGATGATCTTCTACCATGTGACTGGAAATGAGAGATGATGTTCTACCATGTGACTGGAAATGAGAGATTATGTTCTACCATGTGACTGGAAATGAGAGATGATGTTCTACCACGTGACTGGAAATGAGAGATGGTGTTCTACCATGTGACTGGAAATGAGAGATGATGTTCTACCACGTGACTGGAAATGAGAGATGATCTTCTACCATGTGACTGGAAATGAGAGATGGTGTTCTACCATGTGACTGGAAATGAGAGATGATGTTCTACCACGTGACTGGAAATGAGAGAT
The DNA here is from genome assembly GCF_964187855.1 of Myxine glutinosa. Taxonomy (NCBI): domain Eukaryota; kingdom Metazoa; phylum Chordata; class Myxini; order Myxiniformes; family Myxinidae; genus Myxine; species Myxine glutinosa. The sequence goes on along the minus strand of NC_136272.1, from coordinate 8,968,418 downwards.
GATGTTCTACCATGTGACTGGAAATGAGAGATGGTGTTCTACCCTGTGACTGGAAATGAGAGATGGTGTTCTACCATGTGACTGGAAATGAGAGATGATGTTCTACCACGTGACTGGAAATGAGAGATGATGTTCTACCACGTGACTGGAAATGAGAGATGATGTTATATCACGTGACTGGAAATGAGAGATGGTGTTCTACCATGTGACTGGAAATGAGAGATGGTGTTCTACCATGTGACTGGAAATGAGAGATGATGTTCTACCATGTGACTGGAAATGAGAGATGATGTTCTACCATGTGACTGGAAGTGAGAGATGATGTTCTACCATGTGACTGGAAATGAGAGATGGTGTTCCACCACGTGACTGGAAATGAGAGATGATGTTCCACCACGTGACTGGAAATGAGAGATGATGTTCAACCACGTGACTGGAAATGAGAGATGATGTTCTACCATGTGACTGGAAATGAGAGATGGTGTTCTACCATGTGACTGGAAATGAGAGATGGTGTTCCACCACGTGACTGGAAATGAGAGATGATGTTCTACCATGTGACTGGAAATGAGAGATGATGTTCTACCATGTGACTGGAAATGAGAGATGATGTTCTACCACGTGACTGGAAATGAGAGATGGTGTTCCACCACGTGACTGGAAATGAGAGATGATGTTCTACCATGTGACTGGATATGAGAGATGATGTTCTACCATGTGACTGGAAGTGAGAGATGATGTTCTACCACGTGACTGGAAATGAGAGATGGTGTTCCACCACGTGACTGGAAATGAGAGATGATGTTCCACCACGTGACTGGAAATGAGAGATGATGTTCTACCATGTGACTGGAAATGAGAGATGATGTTCTACCATGTGACTGGAAATGAGAGATGATGTTCCACCACGTGACTGGAAATGAGAGATGATGTTCTACCATGTGACTGGAAATGAGAGATGATGTTCTACTATGTGACTGGAAATGAGAGATGATGTTCCACCACGTGACTGGAAATGAGAGATGATGTTCTACCACGTGACTGGAAATGAGAGATGATGTTCTACCACGTGACTGGAAATGAGAGATGATGTTCTACCATGTGACTGGAAATGAGAGATGATGTTCCACCACGTGACTGGAAATGAGAGATGATGTTCTACCACGTGACTGGAAATGAGAGATGATGTTCTACCACGTGACTGGAAATGAGAGATGATGTTCTACCACGTGACTGGAAATGAGAGATGATGTTCCACCACGTGACTGGAAATGAGAGATGTTCTACCACGTGACTGGAAATGAGAGATGATGTTCTACCATGTGACTGGAAATGAGAGATGATCTTCTACCATGTGACTGGTAATGAGAGATGATCTTCTACCATGTGACTGGTAATGAGAGATGATGTTCTACCATGTGACTGGAAATGAGAGATGATGTTCTACCATGTGACTGGAAATGAGAGATGATGTTCTACCATGTGACTGGAAATGAGAAATGATGTTCTACCATGTGACTGGAAATGAGAGATGATGTTCTACCATGTGACTGGAAATGAGAGATGATGTTCTACCACGTGACTGGAAATGAGAGATGATGGTCTCCCACATGACTGGAAATGAGAGATGATGTTCTACCCTGTGACTGGAAATGAGAGATGATGGTCTACCACATGACTGGAAATGAGAAATGATGTTCTACCATGTGACTGGAAATGAGAGATGATGTTCTACCATGTGACTGGAAATGAGAGATGATGGTCTCCCACATGACTGGAAATGAGAGATGATGTTCTACCCTGTGACTGGAAATGAGAGATGATGTTCTACTATGTGACTGGAAATGAGACGATGTTCTACCACGTGACTGGAAATGAGAGATGGTGTTATACCATGTGACTGGTAATGAGAGATGATGTTCTACTATGTGACTGGAAATGAGAGATGATGTTCCACCACGTGACTGGCAATGAGAGATGATGTTCTACTATGTGACTGGAAATGAGAGATGGTGTTCTACCATGTGACTGGAAATGAGAGATGGTGTTATACCATGTGACTGGTAATGAGAGATGATGTTCTACTATGTGACTGGAAATGAGAGATGATGTTCCACCACGTGACTGGCAATGAGAGATGATGTTCTACTATGTGACTGGAAATGAGAGATGGTGTTCTACCATGTGACTGGAAATGAGAGATGGTGTTATACCATGTGACTGGCAATGAGAGATGATGTTCTACTATGTGACTGGAAATGAGAGATGATGTTCTACTATGTGACTGGAAATGAGAGATGATGTTCTACTATGTGACTGGAAATGAGAGATGGTGTTCTACTTTGTGACTGGAAATGAGAGATGGTGTTCTACTATGTGACTGGAAATGAGAGATGGTGTTCTACTATGTGACTGGAAATGAGAGATGATGTTCTACTATGTGACTGGAAATGAGAGATGATGTTCTACCATGTGACTGGAAATGAGAGATGGTGTTCTACCATGTGACTGGAAATGAGAGATGATCTTCTACCATGTGACTGGTAATGAGAGATGATGTTCTACCATGTGACTGGAAATGAGAGATGATGTTCTACCATGTGACTGGAAATGAGAGATGATCTTCTACCATGTGACTGGTAATGAGAGATGATCTTCTACCATGTGACTGGTAATGAGAGATGATGTTCTACCATGTGACTGGAAATGAGAGATGATGTTCTACCATGTGACTGGAAATGAGAGATGATCTTCTACCATGTGACTGGTAATGAGGGATGATCTTCTACCATGTGACTGGAAATGAGAGATGATCTTCTACCATGTGACTGGTAATGAGAGATGATGTTCTACCATGTGACTGGAAATGAGAGATGATCTTCTACCATATGACTGGAAATGAGAGATGGTGTTCTGCCATGTGACTGGAAATGAGAGATGATGTTCTACCATGTGACTGGAAATGAGAGATGATCTTCTACCATGTGACTGGAAATGAGAGATGATGTTCTACCATGTGACTGGAAATGAGAGATGGTGTTCTACCATGTGAATGGAAATGAGAGATGATGTTCTACCATGTGACTGGAAATGAGAGATGATGTTCTACCATGTGACTGGAAATGAGAGATGATGTTCTACTATGTGACTGGAAATGAGAGATGATGTTCTACTATGTGACTGGAAATGAGAGATGATGTTCTACCATGTGACTGGAAATGAGAGATGATGTTCTACCATGTGACTGGAAATGAGAGATGATGTTCTACTATGTGACTGGAAATGAGAGATGATGTTCTACCATGTGACTGGAAATGAGAGATGATGTTCTACCATGTGACTGGAAATGAGAGATGATGTTCTACCATGTGACTGGAAATGAGAGATGATGTTCTACCACGTGACTGGAAATGCGAGATGATGTTCTTCCACGTGACTGATGTCAAAATGTAATGCACCAACTACTAAATTAACCGATCATGAGCATCCATCCTGCACCAATCACCAAATTAACCAAGTACCATTCATCGTGCAGACCGGAAGCTCTTCAGGACTACCTTCACTTCCATGGAGCTGCAGATGATGAAGAAGAAGATTTAGCTCTCACACGAGCCTCGACTCTGTGGTCAACAAAAAAGATGAAGTTATGAAGAAGAAGATGAACATGTGACGTGTAAAGTGTTAATAATATAATAATACAGTGCAGGCACGATAAGCCAAGCAGCCTCTTCCTGTGTGCAAGTTCCTTATCCTTATCAATTTGGGAATATTCTGCAATCTCATGGAATGTGATAATAGTTTAATGTCGTTTTTATTTCACTCCAAATCGTAGGCTACTACGTAGTTTTTCGTGCTACCTACTATATACCTGCTGTCATCAGCGGGAACCGATGACGTAACACACCAGCGACGGTGCGTCATTAGATGATTAGAGGAAGAACCGGAGAATACTCAAACATTAGACCGATTCGTCCGTGCGCTTCGCATGAACAAACACATTTGGAAATGTGATTGCGGGTTTCTTATTGCATTAAATGCAGTAGAGCAGTGCGCATGCGCGAACGAGAATCGAAGAAGATTCCTCTGACTCCATCTCCATGGAAACCTTAACCGCCATTCTTCGCGTAGCTTCGCCTACGGTTCGGCGAGTTGTTTATTCTTTCACATTTCAGTCATTTAACTTGTTTTTGTCGTCACCAAGATCTGCTGGACTCCAGGAATCGTTATCGAAGAAATTGTGCAAAGATTGGACTGGAGCATGGTAAGTTTAACACTTTAACTTTATAATTATAATACTGAAGGAGCTGGGCTCCAACGCGAGTCGAAAGAATTGACGCGACCAAAGACGGAATTCGTCCGAGTTGCTTTATTGAAACAAAACAGCTCAGGTATTCTGAAAAGCCCGTTTATCGAATATCGGGCAGCAATATATATACACATTTATGCCCGGGCGTTTGCCCGGGAAAACCGAGACCGGGCATGCCCGGGTGTCAAGGGCGAGTCCTGGAAAGGCGAGTCTGGACATGCCCGGGCGTCCTGGACGCGGCCTGGCAAGTCGAGGCTGGGCGTGCCCGGGCGCTCTGGGCGAGCCCTGGAAAGGCGAGAGCGGGCATGCCCGGGAAAGACGAGACCGGGCGTGCCCGGGAGGTTCGGGCGTGCCCGGGGACAGCGAGTCCGGGCATGCCCAGGAGAGGCGCGTCTGGGCCCGTCCGGACGAGCCCGGCATGGCGATCGCGCCCTGGCCGCGTCCTGGCAGGTGCAAGGCGATTGTGTTCATTCAGCGGAAACCGCTACACACGCCCCTCCAGAATCGACCTGCACCGGCAGGGTCAATTTAAGGGGGGTCCGGATGACCCGGCCGAAGCGACCCCTGGAGGGTCGTGGGGGGGGGGGGGGGGTCCGATCCGGTGGCGGGTGGTCGAGCGGGGGGAACTGTAGACGGGGGGCGGCCTCGCCGCGGAGGAAGGGCCAACCGTGGTGGTCGGTCGACGTCCACGTGCGCCGGTTTGAGGCGGTCCACAGAGATCCGGTCCGACCGGCCGCCGACGTCGACGACGAAGGACTTGTCGCCCCGTCGTAGGACCCGGAAGGGCCCGTCGTACGGCGGCCGGAGTGGCCCCCGATGCGCGTCATGACGCACAAAGACGTACTCCGCTGTGCGAAGCGCCGGGAGGACGTAGGACTGGGGGCCACCGTGGCGGGACGTTGGCACGGGGGCAAATCGGCGGGCGGCCTCCTGGAGGTCCGAGCGCTGGTGTGCGGCGGACCAGGGACTGGTAGCATCGGGCACGAACTCGCCCGGGACGCGGAGCGGCTGGCCGTACACGAGCTCGGCGGCGGATGCCCGGAGGTCCTCCTTGGGGGCCGTGCGGAGGCCCAAAAGGACCCACGGCAGCCGGTCGGTCCAACCGTCGTCCTGAAGGCCGGCCATGAGTGCGGCCTTCATGGAGCGGTTAAACCGCTCGCACAACCCGTTGGCTTGGGGGTGGTAGGCCGTGGTGCGGTGCAGCGTGACCCCCAACGAGCGGGCGACCACACCCCAAAGTTCGGACGTGGACTGTGAGCCGCGGTCGGACGAGATGTCCGCCGGTGCGCCGAAGCGCGCGACCCAGGTGGCGATGAACGCCTGCGCCACGTCGGCGGTGGTGGTGGAGGTGAGGGGCACGGCCTCCGGCCATCTGGTGGTCCTGTCCACCATGGTGAGCAGGTGGGTGAACCCCCGCGATGGGGGCAGGGGACCCACCAGGTCCACGTGGACGTGGTCGAAACGCCGCGCAGGCACGGTGAAAGGTGCTTGCGGGGCCTGGGTGTGGCGGTGGACCTTGGCCCGCTGGCAGGCCGTGCAGGCGTTGGCCCAGTCGCGGACGTTCCGTCGAAGGCCGTGCCAGACGAAACGCGCCGACACCAGCTTCTGAGAAGCTTTCCGGCCCGGGTGAGAAAGGCCGTGGATGGAGGCGAAGATGCGGCGCTGCCAGGAAACGGGCACGATGGGGCGATCCTGGCCCTGGGAGACGTCGCAGAGCAGGACGGTGCCCGCGAAGGGGATGTCGGCCAGGCGGAGGCCCGTGTCCGCCGCCCGGAGGGCCTGCACCGAGGTGTCGGTGGTCTGGTCGGCCGCCATGAGCGCGAAGTCCACGCCGAGGTGGACCGCGTTCGCGCTGGCCCGAGAAAGACAGTCGGCCACGGCGTTGTCTTTGCCGGCGACGTGCCGGATGTCCGTGGTGAATTCCGACACGGCGGAGAGGTGGCGCTGCTGGCGGGCCGACCACGGCTCCGTGACTTTGGCCATTGCGTAGACCAACGGCTTGTGGTCGACGAAAGCCGTGAACGGGCGGCCCTCCAGGAGGTGTCGGAAATGGCGAACGGCCAGGAATAGACCGAGCAGCTCGCGGTCGAACGTGCTGTATTTTAACTCGTTCGGCCGGAGCTGCCGGCTGAAAAAAGTGAGTGGCTGCCAAACCCCGTCCACCCATTGTTCATGGACGGCGCCCACCGCGTAGTTGGAGGCGTCCGTAGTGAGGGCGATGGGCGCGTTGAGCACCGGGTGAGCCAGCAGCGTTGCGTCGGCGAGGGCCCGTTTTGCGCTCGCGAAGGCCGCGTCCATGGCCGCGGACCAAACGATGTCATGCTTGGCCGGCTTGCCCCGGAGGGCCTCGTAAAGGGGCCGCATGAGCTGAGCAGCGCGGGGCACGAATCGGTGATAAATATTCACCATGCCGAGGAACTCTTGTAGGGCCTTGATGGAATAGGGACGCGGGAACGTGGTGATGGCCTCGACCTTGGTCGGCAGCGGCACGGCCCCGGTCTTGGTGATGCGGTGGCCCAAAAAGTCAACGGTCGTCGTGCCGAAGTGGCATTTGGCCGGGTTGACAATTAAGCCGTGCTCGCTGAGGCGACCGAACAGTGTTCGGAGGTGGAGGAGGTGCTCGGCGCGGGACGTGCTGGTGACGAGGATGTCGTCCAGATAGACTAAAAGAAATGGCAGGTCGCGCAGCACGCCGTCCATTAAGCGCTGGAATGCCTGGGCCGCGTTCTTGAGGCCAAACGGCATCCTCAAAAATTCGAACAGGCTGAACGGCGTGATGACGGCCGTCTTCGGGACGTCGGCCGCCCGGACAGGTACCTGGTGGTATCCCCGTATCAGGTCAATTTTGGAAAATATGACCCGTCCCGCCAAACGGGCGGAAAAGTCCTGGATGTGCGGGATCGGGTACCTGTCGGGGGTGGTAGCGTCGTTGAGGGGGCGGTAGTCGCCACACGGGCGCCATCCGCCCCTGGCTTTGGCACGATGTGCAGTGGTGAGGCCCACGCGCTATTGGAGCGCCACACAATGCCGAGGTGCTCCAACGCGTCGAACTCGGCCTTTGCCACGGCGAGCTTGGCCGTGTCGAGGCGGCGGGCCCTGGCGTAGACCGGCGGGCCCGTAGTGGGTATGTGGTGCTCGATCCCATGCCGCACTGCGACGGCCGAAAACGTCGGCCGCGTGAGGGCCGGGAATTCCGCGAGCAGGCGAGCGAACTCGTTCGCCGTCGGGAGGGCGCACGCCAGTTCGGTCGGCGCGGAGCTGCTCATCGTACACGCCAGGGAGCTGAAGGTCTCGGCGTTGACAAGGCGACGACTTTTGACGTCGACCAGCAGCCCGTGCGCGCAGAGGAAGTCGGCGCCCAGCAAAGCCATGGGGACGCAGGCGGTCACAAAGGTCCACTGAAAGCGCTGGCTGCCGAAGCAGAGGGTGACGTCGCGCGGGCCGAAAGTGCGTATGGCCGAGCCATTAGCAGCGACCAAAGAGGGGCCCGCAAACGGCGTCCCGCCTGTCCTGCTCGGAGGCGAGTATGACGCTCAGTTGGGCGCCGGTGTCACAAAGGAAACGCCGCCCGGACGCTTTGTCCCGAATAAAAAGCAAGTTGCCCGAGTGGCCGGCGCTCATGGCTGGGAATGAACGCTGGCCCGGCCGTTTCCCGACTTGCCGAAAGTGCACGGGGGTCGGCACTTCCGAGCCTTGTGTCCGAACCTGGTGTGGTAATAACACCACGCCTGGTCAGGTGGAGGCCCCGGCCGTCGTGTCGGAAGCGGTCGGCGCGGCGTGGCGGCCGCCAGTTGCACCGGCAGTTCGGCCTCCAACCGCGCAGGGCGCTCGGGCGTCGCCTCGGACGGCAGCAGGCTCCAGGTAGCTGCGCCGATGTGTTGGCCCGCCGAGGAGATCTTATCGGCTTCCCTGGCGAGGGCGCGGGGATCGGTGATCGACGTGCCAGCCAGGGCGAGGCGTACCGGGTGAGGCAGCTGGCGAAGGAACAGCGCGCGGAACAGAAAATCCGGAGAGTGCTCACCGAGCAACGAGAGCATATAGTCCATGCGCTCGGACGGGCGCGTGTCGCAGAGCTCGGGCAGGTCGAGCAGGCGCCGTGCGCGTGCCGCCGGTGAGAGGGCAAAAGCATCGAGGAGGAGCGTCTTCAGCGCATCATACTTGTCGGCAGCCGGCGGGTGCTCGAGGAGGCTCAGGGCGCGGGCCGCGGTGGCGGAACCGAGCGCCGCCACGACGTGGTGGAAGCGGGTGTCGTCCGCGGTGATGCCTCGCAGGGCGAACTGGGAGTCCGCCTGGGCGAACCAAACAGCCGCGTGAGCCTCCCAGAAGGTAGGCAGTTTAAGAGTCACTGCCGTGTCCATGTCGGTAGGTCACCAGTGAAGGAGCTGCGCTCCAACGCGAGTCGAAAGAATTGACGCGACCAAAGACGGAATTCGTCCGAGTTGCTTTATTGAAACAAAACAGCTCAGGTATTCTGAAAAGCCCGTTTATCGGGCAGCAATATATATACACATTTATGCCCGGGCGTTTGCCCGGGAAAACCGAGACCGGGCATGCCCGGGTGTCAAGGGCGAGTCCTGGAAAGGCGAGTCTGGACATGCCCGGGCGTCCTGGACGCGGCCTGGCAAGTCGAGGCTGGGCGTGCCCGAGCGCTCTGGGCGAGCCCTGGAAAGGCGAGAGCGGGCATTCCCGGACGCTCTGGGCGAGCCCTGGAAAGGCGAGTCTGGACATGCCCGGGCGTCCTGGACGCGGCCTGGCAAGTCGAGGCTGGGCGTGCCCGGGCGCTCTGGGCGAGCCCTGGAAAGGCGAGAGCGGGCATGCCCGGGAAAGACGAGACCGGGCGTGCCCGGGAGGTTCGGGCGTGCCCGGGAACAGCGAGTCCGGGCATGCCCAGGAGAGGCGCGTCTGGGCCCGTCCGGACGAGCCCGGCATGGCGATCGCGCCCTGGCCTGCTGGCCGCGTCCTGGCAGGTGCAAGGCGATTGTGTACATTCAGCGGGAACCGCTACAATACCACAGTATTCGTGGTCAGTCGATATATATAACGTTGTCTTCGCGGAAACTGCGAGACTCGCTACAAGCGACGAAGTTTTATATGATTAATTTGATATTTAACAGTTTGAACAAAACGAATCTACGAGAGCAGCACTCGATATATCATGAATCCATGACCCTCCATCTATTTAGTACAGTCGGGTGGTCACGTGTGAGGTGGTCTTCTTGATGGTCACGTGTGAGGTGATCTTATTGATGGTCACGTGTGAGGTGATCTTCTTGATGGTCACGTGTGAGGTGATCTTCTTGATTGTCACGTGTGAGGTGATCTTCTTGATGGTCACGTGTGAGGTGATCTTCTTGATGGTCACGTGTGAGGTGATCTTCTTGATGGTCACGTGTGAGGTGGTCTTCTTGATGGTCACGTGTGAGGTGATCTTCTTGATGGTCACGTGTGAGGTGATCTTCTTGATGGTCACGTGTGAGGTGATCTTCTTGATTGTCACGTGTGAGGTGATCTTCTTGATGGTCACGTGTGAGGTGATCTTCTTGATGGTCACGTGTGAGGTGATCTTCTTGATGGTCACGTGTGAGGTGATCTTCTTGATGGTCACGTGTGAGGTGATCTTCTTGATGGTCACGTGTGAGGTGATCTTCTTGATGGTCACGTGTGAGGTGATCTTCTTGATGGTCACGTGTGAGGTGATCTTCTTGATGGTCACGTGTGAGGTGATCTTCTTGATGGTCACGTGTGAGGTGATCTTCATGATGGTCACGTGTGAGGTGATCTTCTTGATGGTCACGTGTGAGGTGATCTTCTTGATGGTCACGTCACATGTAAGGTGATCTTCTTGATGGTCACATCCCATGTAAAGTGAGCTTCATAATGGTCACGTCACATGTAACGTGAGCTTCACAATGGTCACGTCACATGTAAGGTGATCTTCTTGATGGTCACGTCACATGTAAGGTGAGCTTCACAATGGTCACGTCACATGTAAGGTGATCTTCTTGATGGTCATGTCACATGTAAGGTGAGCTTCACAATGGTCACGTCACATGTAAGGTGAGCTTCACAATGGTCACGTCACATGTAAGGTGTGCTTCACAATGGTCACGTCACATGTAAGATGAGCTTCACAATGGTCACGTCACATGTAAGGTGTGCTTCACAATGATCACGTCACATGTAAGGTGAGCTTCACAATGGTCACGTCACATGTAAGGTGTGCTTCACAATGGTCACGTCACATGTAAGGTGAGCTTCACAATGGTCACGTCACATGTAAGGTGTGCTTCACAATGGTCACGTCACATGTAAGGTGAGCTTCACAATGGTCACGTCACATGTAAGGTGTGCTTCACAATGGTCACGTCACATGTAAGGTGTGCTTCACAATGGTCACGTCACATGTAAGGTGAGCTTCACAATGGTCACGTCACATGTAAGGTGTGCTTCACAATGGTCACGTCACATGTAAGGTGAGCTTCACAATGGTCACGTCACATGTAAGGTGTGCTTCACAATGGTCACGTCACATGTAAGGTGAGCTTCACAATGGTCACGTCACATGTAAGGTGTGCTTCACAATGGTCACGTCACATGTAAGGTGTGCTTCACAATGGTCACGTCACATGTAAGGTGTGCTTCACAATGGTCACGTCACATGTAAGGTGAGCTTCACAATGGTCACGTCACATGTAAGGTGTGCTTCACAATGGTCACGTCACATGTAAGGTGAGCTTCACAATGGTCACGTCACATGTAAGGTGTGCTTCACAATGGTCACGTCACATGTAAGGTGTGCTTCACAATGGTCACGTCACATGTAAGGTGAGCTTCACAATGGTCACGTCACATGTAAGGTGAGCTTCACAATGGTCACGTCACATGTAAGGTGTGCTTCACGACACGACATCAGTTTACGTCCTTCAAGCTCCAAGACAACAATTTACATGGTCCGTCCATCTCCCCACAAACCACTTCAGGCATATCTTCAGATCATCCCACGTTCGGCTCGTTCACTTAACAAGGCACACCTGAGACCTGACCAGCAAGCGGGAGAGGGACACTCGGATACATTGGGACATCCTGTCGAACACGCTTTGAAATGGACACGGTGGCGAGGTCAAACCATCTAACGCCTTCCTTCGCCATGGAAACCGTCATTCAGCTTGTAATGTTTCAGTGCTGTGTGTGTCTCTATCTGTAAATTTGTCGATGAGTCCTGGAAGTCCAAGTCCGAGGAACAAGGTTCAAGTCCGAGGCACAAGGTTCAAGTCCGAGACACAAGGTTCAAGTCCGAGGCACAAGGTTCAAGTCCGAGGCACAAGGTTCAAGTCCGAGGCACAAGGTTCAAGTCCGAGGCACAAGGTTCAAGTCCGAGGCACAAGGTTCAAGTCCGAGACACAAGGTTCAAGTCCGAGGCACAAGGTTCAAGTCCGAGGCACAAGGTTCAGGTCCGAGACACAAGGTTCCAGTCCGAGGCACAAGGTACAAGTCCGAGGCACAAGGTTCAAGTCCGAGGCACAAGGTTCCAGTCCGAGGCACAAGGTTCAAGTCTAAGGTTCAAGTCTAAGGCACGGGGTTCAAGTCCGAGGCACAAGGTTCAAGTCCGAGACACAAGGTTCAAGTCCGAGGCACAAGGTTCAAGTCCGAGGCACAAGGTTCAAGTCCGAGACACAAGGTTCCAGTCCGAGGCACAAGGTTCAAGTCCGAGGCACAAGGTTCCAGTCCGAGGCACAAGGTTCCAGTCCGAGGCACAAGGTTCAAGTCTAAGGCACGGGGTTCAAGTCCGAGGCACGGGGTTCAAGTCCGAGGCACAAGGTTCAAGTCTAAGGCACGGGGTTCAAGTCTAAGGCACTAGGTTCAAGTCTAAGGCACGAGGTTCAAGTCTAAGGCACGAGGTTCAAGTGACTGTGCGTACCTGTTGGCCATCCTGCCAGCCTAGGGTCTGCTAATGTTAATTTTTTTTTTTTTTGTATACAAGATCGAGGCTCGTGAAAGAGCTAACATTAATCACACAAAAAGTCAAACCGACACACAAAACACAAAATAAGTGGAGCGGTAGACAAGATGGGGAGATAGGGGGAAGGACACAAACACAACATGCGAGAGCAGGGACAACGGGAGAAATGTGGGAGGGAGAGGGCTTGGGGGGAGGTGGGAGAGGTACAAAACATATGAACACTGCAAGGACTTCCAGGAAAGAAGTTGGAATTTCAAAAAAGTGTATCTGGGGTGAATTAGCGGGGGTAGAAAAGATGAAGGTTTTGGATGGGGGATATTGTCGATGTTAATGAGACATAATTTATCATTTATTGTGACGTATTTCTGTTGCTTCACGAGATCATTCCGTCCAATTACATCTGCAGAGACCAATCGTTCAGCAGTGTCCAATAGAAATGGAATACCAAAAGAAGTGGAAAATCTGGAATTACTGCACCACGTTTGCATGGAGTTGACCGAGTCTTTTGTTTGCTCTTCCATGTTGCTATTTGGAGTTTTGAAAAATAGAAACCAAAAACCGTCAGATCTCAGTCATTGTGTTTTGAGTCCTTATTTATATCCACAGTCTGAGTCGAGCAGGAAAAGTCTCAACTCTGACTCATCTGGATCCTCAACTACACTCAAGTTTGGAGGTGGAAAATGGGATTGTTGTTGTTGTTGTTGTTGTTGTTTTTTCCTTGTGTAACCCGGGTGCCCTTGTCCCTGTCATGAAGCTGCGTTCTGGCTGATTACCTGAGCGTTGCTGTGGACCAAGCGCGTTCTCCTTTCCTCCACGACTATCTCAATGGCGGTGAGTACTTCTGACGTGTGTCAAAGCACAGACTCCCGCATCCTCTCCAATAATCCAATTAACTGGTGCTGAGATGCGATATCCGAGGCTGAGTGGTACAACGTACATACGGCAGGCTGAACCGAGTCTCAATGAGTACCATCAACAGCAGGTGGTATCTTACCTGCGGTTCGCTCGCGCCCAGCGTTCGCTGCGTCTACGGGCTGTGCATTCCTGCATTGCAGACCTCAAGGAGAGCAGGTAAGCGGAGTTATACCTTCTACACTATAACACATGATTTCATTGACGATGCGTAAATTGGTGTGTGGTCCTTAAATATCTTATCGGTCTTCCTGTGCCCAAATCACATTCTGTACACAGTTGAGTTTGGACGCAGATTTTGTTTGGACGACTCTCCTCTACACAGCATGACTCTCCTCTACATAGCATGACTCTCCTCTACATAGCATGACTCTCCACACAGCATGACTCTCCACACAGCACGACTCTCCTCTACACAGCACGACTCTCCACACAGCATGACTCTCCACACAGCATGACTCTCCACACAGCATGACTCTCCTCTACACAGCACGACTCTCCTCCACACAGCATGACTCTCCTCTACACAGCACGACTCTCCTCTACATAGCATGACGCTCCTCTACACAGCACGACTCTCCTCTACATAGCATGACTCTCCACACAGCACGACTCTCCTCTACACAGCATGACTCTCCTCTACATAGCATGACGCTCCTCTACACAGCACGACTCTCCACACAGCATGACTCTCCTCTACACAGCATGACTCTCCACACAGCACGACTCTCCTCGACACAGCACGACTCTCCACAAAGCATGACTCCACACAGCATGACTCTCCTCTACACAGCATGACTCTCCTCTACACAACACGACTCTCCTCCACACAGCATGACTCTCCTCTACACAGCATGACTCTCCTCTACACAGCACGACTCTCCTCCACACAGCATGACTCTCCTCTACACAGCACGACTCTCCTCTACACAGCACGACTCTCCTCCACACAGCACGACTCCACACAGCATGACTCTCTACACAGCACGACTCTCCTCTACATAGCATGACGCTCCTCTACACAGCACGACTTTCCTCTACACAGCATGACTCTCCTCGACACAGCATGACTCTCCACAAAGCATGACTCTCCTCCACACAGCATGACTCTCCACACAGCATGACTCTCCTCTACACAGCATGACTCTCCTCTACACAGCATGACTCTCCTCTACACAGCATGACTCTCCTCTACACAGCATGACTCTCCTCTACATAGCACGACTCTCCTCTACATAGCACGACTCTCCTCTACATAGCACGACTCTCCTCTACATAGCACGACTCTCCTCTACATAGCACGACTCTCCTCTACATAGCATGACTCTCCACACAGCATGACTCTCCACACAGCATGACTCTCCACACAGCATGACTCTCCTCGACATAGCATGACTCTCCTCTACATAGCATGACTCTCCTCTACATAGCACGACTCTCCTCTACATAGCACGACTCTCCTCTACATAGCATGACACTCCTCTACATAGCATGACTCTCCACACAGCATGACTCTCCACACAGCATGACTCTCCACACAGCATGACTCTCCACACAGCATGACTCTCCTCTACATAGCATGACTCTCCACACAGCATGACTCTCCACACAGCATGACTCTCCACACAGCATGACTCTCCTCTACATAGCACGACTCTCCTCTACATAGCATGACTCTCCTCTACATAGCATGACTCTCCACACAGCATGACTCTCCACACAGCATGACTCTCCTCTACATAGCACGACTCTCCACTACATAGCATGACTCTCCTCTACATAGCATGACTCTCCTCTACACAGCATGACTCTCCACACAGCATGACTCTCCACACAGCATGACTCTCCACACAGCATGACTCTCCACACAGCATGACTCTCCACACAGCATGACTCTCCACACAGCACGTCCATCCTCTACACAGCATGACTCTCCACACAGCATGACTCTCCTCCACACAGCACGACTCCTCTACACAGCAGGACTCTCCTCTACATAGCACGACTCTCCTCTACATAGCACGACTCTCCTCTACATAGCATGACTCTCCTCTACATAGCACGACTCTCCACTACATAGCATGACTCCTCTACATAGCATGACTCTCCTCTACATAGCACGACTCTCCACTACATAGCATGACTCTCCTCTACATAGCATGACTCTCCTCTACACAGCATGACTCTCCACACAGCATGACTCTCCACACAGCATGACTCTCCACACAGCATGACTCTCCACACAGCATGACTCTCCACACAGCATGACTCCACACAGCACGTCCATCCTCTACACAGCATGACTCTCCACACAGCATGACTCTCCTCCACACAGCATGACTCTCCACACAGCATGACTCTCCTCTACACAGCACGACTCTCCTCTACATAGCACGACTCTCCTCTACACAGCATGACTCTCCACACAGCATGACTCTCCATGCAGCATGACTCTCCACGCAGCACGACTCTCCACACAGCACGACCATCCTCTACACAGCATGACTCTCCTCTACATAGCACGACTCTCCTATACACAGCACGACTCTCCACACAGCACGACTCTCCTCTACACAGCATGACTCTCCACACAGCATGACTCTCCTCTACACAGCACGACTCTCCACACAGCATGACTCTCCACACCGCACGACTCTCCACACCGCACGACTCTCCTCTACACAGCATGACTCTCCACACAGCATGACTCTCCACACAGCATGACTCCACACAGCATGACTCTCTACACGGCACGACTCTCCTCTACACGGCACGACTCTCCTCTACACGGCACGACTCTCCTCTACACAGCACGACTCTCCTCTACACAGCACGACTCTCCACACAGCACGACCATCCTCTACACAGCATGACTCTGCACACAGCACGACTCTCCTCCACACAGCACGACTCTCCTCCACACAGCACGACTCTCCTCCACACAGCACGACTCTCCTTTACACAGCACGACTCTCCACACAGCACAACACTCATATACACAGCACGACCTGGTTGTACACAGAATCTCTGGACCGTGAAATATTGTACACCGTCGTTCTTGATGAAATCCTCGTGCATTAAGCACCTTCAATGGGATTTTTCTCCCAACATTCTGACACCTCCAGCTGAAATCACGGATTCATGAGTGCTGACATTTTGTCCAGTCACATGATAAAATCAAGTGATCTGATTAGTCCGTCATTTAAATCACGACGCGAGTGGCATAGTCGGCCATAGTGCAGCCATTAAATAGTACAATGTGGCGGACACGAAAGCCCACTGGCGTGGTGACATCATTCCGCGCACCAAGTGGGCGGCGGCCACGCCCGAGGGGTAGGCGTGGCCTCAGGATATACACCGGGCGCGCAGCCCGGAGCGCGCCAGTGCTACAGTGACCTCTTTGAATAAAGAACATTAAACTTACCGCGTTGTCCGCTTCCTCCTTGGTAGCAAGTCGCACGCGTAGCACTGCGTGCTTCATTGGTGACCTCCGACATT
Source organism: Myxine glutinosa (assembly GCF_964187855.1). NCBI lineage: Eukaryota > Metazoa > Chordata > Myxini > Myxiniformes > Myxinidae > Myxine > Myxine glutinosa. The sequence goes on along the minus strand of NC_136272.1, from coordinate 8,951,742 downwards.
CGAGTCAGCCGTCGCTGACCACCCGAAACCGCCGCAACAATGGCTACCAACGCGGTCTCCATCAAGCTCCCCGAATTCTGGGAGTCACAAGCCAAAGTTTGGTTCCTGCAGGCAGAAGCCCAGTTCCGACTTCGAGGCATCACGGTGGACGAGACCATGTACTGCCACGTGGTCGCCGCCCTCGGGCCCGGCACGGCCACCCGCGTCGTATCGGTCCTCAGGGATCCACCTGCCGACGGCAAGTACGAGGCGGTCAAGCGTCTCCTCCTCGCCACGTTCGGCCTTACGGTGGACGCACGGGCCGATCGCCTCTTGGACTTCCCCGAGATCGGGGACACGCGACCGTCGGTCCGTATGGACCATATGCTGGCGCTCATGGGCGACGAAACCCCGAACGCTCTATTCCGGGCGTTATTTCGACGCCAGCTGCCAGCACGAGTCCGCCTCGCTTTGGCTGGTTCCGCGTTAACGGAACCCCGTGCGCTCGCTGCTGAGGCCGACAAATACTACGCGGCTTTGGACACGCAGGCGAGTCTTGGCACGGTTGCCGCTCCCGAGGCTCCCGAGGCTTTCCCCGATGCACCGCACCTCGTGTCCGCCGCCGCCGCGAAGAAAACCGCGGCCTCCGACGCCGCAGCTGCCCGCCTGGTGTTTCTTCCACACCAAGTTCGGCCACGAGGCTCGGCAGTGTCGCCCGCCGTGCTCATTCGGCAGGTCGGGAAATGGGCGAGCCGGCGCTCGGTGGCAACGGTGAGCGTCGGCAATTCAAACAGCCTTCTGTACATAACGGACACCTTGTCCGGGCGCCGTTACCTGTGCAACACGGGGGCGCAGGTGAGTGTCATTCCTGCCGGTACGTCCGACAAGCACACCGCGGGCCGAGGTCCCACGCTGCTTGCGGCCAATGGTACGTCTATACGCACGTACGGAAAACGCTGTCTCTCTCTGCGGTTCGGAGGGCAGGTTTTCCGTTGGTCGTTCGTTATGGCCGACGTGCCCATGGCACTGCTCGGCGCGGACTTCTTATGTGCTAATGGATTACTGGTCGATGTAAAGCGCAGAAGGCTTGTCCAGGCTGAGACGTTCAGCTCGCTCGCGTGCGCGCTGCCCGCCTCGTTGAGCAGCTCACAGAGCAGCTCACCGAGCGGCTCGCCGAGCGGCTTGCTGAGCGGTTCCGTTCCGGCCAGGTTCATCTGTACGCTTCCAGTAGCGGACGAATTCGCCCGCCTCCTCGCGGGTTTCCCGGCCCTCACGCGGCCCACCTTCTCGGCGGGGACGGTCAAGCACGGGGTGGAACATCACATCCCCACCGCCGGGCCACCGGTCTACGCCCGGGCACGCCGCCTCGAGCCGACGAAGCTCGCCGTAGCTAAAGCGGAGTTCGCTACGCTGGAGCGGCTCGGCATTGTGCGGCGCTCCGAGAGCGCGTGGGCATCCCCGCTCCACATCGTGCCCAAGCCCGGTGGGGGATGGCGACCGTGCGGGGACTACCGGCGCCTCAACGACGCCACCACCCCCGACCGCTACCCCGTCCCCCACATCCAGGACTTCTCCGCCCGGTTGGCGGGGATGTCCTTCTTTTCAAAGGTGGACCTCGTACGCGGGCGGCTACCATCAGGTCCCTGTCCGGCCGGAGGACATCCCGAAGACGGCTGTCATCACGCCATTCAGGCTTTTCGAATTTCTTCGGATGCCCTTCGGTTTGAAAAATGCGGCTCAGGCGTTCCAGCGCCTCATGGACAGCGTCTTGCGCGGCTTGGATTTTTTGTCCGTCTACCTGGACGACATCCTCGTCGCCAGCGCCTCCCGCGAAGAGCACCTTTGTCACCTCCGCACGCTTTTTGAACGTCTGGGCCAGCACGGCCTGATCGTGAACCCCGCCAAGTGCCGGTTCGGTGTCGCTGAAATCGACTTTTTGGGGCACCGTGTCACCAGGCACGGGGCCGTCCCCCTACCGGCCAAGGTGGAGGCGGTGAAAGGGTTTCCGCGCCCCCGCACGATCAAGGGGCTCCAGGAGTTCCTGGGCATGGTAAACCTTTACCATCGGTTCCTGCCCCGCATCGCCCAGCTCCTGCGCCCCATACATGAGGCCCTTCGAGGGAAGCCAGGCAAAGGTGACGTTACCTGGACCGAGCAGATGGATGCGGCGTTCTCAGGCGCGAAGCTCGCCTTGGCCAACGCCACCATGCTCGCGCACACGGCACCCGATGCGCCGACCGCCCTCACCACCGACGCCTCGGACTAAGCGGTGGGCACGGTGCACGAGCAATGGGTGCGTGGTGCTTGGCAACCGCTGGCGTTCTTCAGCCGGCAGCTTCGCCCGCCCGAACGCCGTTACAGTACCTTCGACCGCGAGTTGCTTCGGCTTCACCTGGCGGTCAGGCACTTCCGCCATCTGCTCGAGGGCCGTGCGTTCACGGCCTTCGTCGACCACAAGCCGTTGGTTTTCGCGATGGGAAAGGTCGCCGAGCCGTGGTCGGCCCGGCAACAGCGTCACCTCGCGGCCGTGTCCGAGTACACGACGGACATCCGACACGTCGCGGGAAAGGACAACCCGGTGGCCGACTGCCTTTCCCCGGCCGTCGCCCACGCAGTCCACCTTGGCATCGACTATGCCCGGATGGCGGCGGACCAGGCCGCCGACCCCGGGGTCCAGGCCTTGCGGACCGCCGTCACGGGCCTCCGCGTCACCGAGGTGCCCTTCGACGGCACGGGCACAGCCCTCGTTTGCGACGTCTCCCTCGGGCGGCCTCGCCCCATCGTGCCCGCGGGCTGGCAGCGCCAGGTTTTTGACGCCATCCACGGCCTGTCCCACCCGGGCACGAAGGCCTCCCAGAGGTTGGTCGCTGACAAGTTTGTCTGGCATGGCCTCCGGAAGGCCGTCCGCGGCTGGACCAGGACGTGCCTCGCGTGCCAGCGCGCGAAGGTGCACCGGCATACCCAGGCCCCATTGGCCCCGTTTACGGTGCCGGCACGTAGGTTCGACCACGTGCACGTGGACCTAGTGGGACCTCTGCCCCCCTCGCGGGGTTTCACCCATGTCCTTACCATGGTGGACCGCACCACCCGGTGGCCGGAGGCCATGCCTTTGGCGGCAGACGTCGCGCAGGCGTTCATCGCCACCTGGGTCGCCCGGTTCGGCGCCCCCTCGGACATCTCGTACGACCGCGGCCCCCAGTTCACCTCGGAGCTCTGGGCCGCGGTCGCGCGGGGGCTCGGGGTCCAGCTGCACCGAACCACGGCCTACCACCCCCAGGCCAACGGCCTGTGCGAGCGGTTCCACCGCTCATTGAAGGCCGCGCTCCGGGCCACCTTCCGTGACGGCGGCTGGGTCGACAGGCTCCCCTGGGTCCTGCTGGGCCTCCGGACGGCGCGCAAGGAGGACCTGCGCGCATCCGCTGCGGAGTTGGTCTTTGTACAACCGCTGCGGGTGCCGGGCGAGTTCCTCCCCGACCCCACGGCACCTTGGTCCGTGGCGCAGGAGCGTTCTGCGCTGCAGGAGACCGCCCGGAGGTTCGCCCCGGTGCCGACGGCACACCACGGGCACCCGCCTACACACGTCGCCCCGGAGCTTCGCACCGCGGAGTACGTCTTCGTCCGGCACGACGCCCACCGGACACCACTGCGGCCCCCGTACGACGGGCCTTTCCGCGTGCTGGAGACCGGGGTGAAACATTTCACCCTGGACATCTGCGGCACTCCTGACCGGGTCTCCATAGACCGCCTCAAGCCGGCCCACCTCGACCTGGACCACCCGCCGCCGGTGGCTCGGCCCCCGCGTCGGGGCCGCCCCCCTGCGGGCGGACCCCCGGCACCGCCCAGCACCGCAGGCACCGCCGCCCCCCGGTCCGGCACCCCTCCCGGGTACAGCCGGGGGCATCCCACCTGGCATCCCTGCACCCCGGACGCCGCCGGTCGCCAGAGGGCGCTTCGGCCGGGTCATCCGTTTGCCCCGCAAACTGGCCCTCCAGGTGCGCGGGAATTCTGGGGGGGCGCGTGTGGCGGACACGAAAGCCCACTGGCGTGGTGACATCATTCCGCGCACCAAGTGGGCGGGGGCCACGCCCGAGGGGTAGGCGTGGCCTCAGGATATACACCGGGCGCGCAGCCCGGAGCGCGCCAGTGCTACAGTGACCTCTTTGAATAAAGAACATTGAATTTACCGCGTTGTCCGCTTCCTCCTTGGTAGCAAGTCGCGCGCGTAGCACCGCGTGCTTCAACAATATCATTTCATGTCAAACTTTTAAAATGGCAGGTTTCGGATTTCAAACCTTCGGATCGAGCATGAGTTACCAACTCGTCAAATGATAGTGGGGTCATATTTTCATCCCGCGAATGTTGGAACGGGAGGAAATGACTGACGCTTCAGGTGGCGGCCTGGATACACATGAGGACAATTTTCACAACTTGAAAGCAGTGTCACATGACTTTGATCGGCCAGTGTATTATTGTGCTCGTGTATAGCTTTGCTTGCATAGTGCCCAATGTACGAGCTTTCCAAATACGTTTCGTAGACCTGTTCATGCGTCTCCTTGTCTAGACTGGTGGACGGGATGTTCACAACAGAAGAGGTATGTGAACTGCTGGATGAGCTGAGTGATGTTCTACGCAGCGAGTTGGAATCCGAGTTGATCCACACGGCGCACACCAACGTGCTGCTTCTACATCAACTCCTGACACAGGCCCAACGTTGGCACCTCACGTTGCAGGCCGATGTCTCTACACTGGAGAACAGGTGACCGTGGATGGAGGAGCAAAGCACACACACACACACACACGCACGCACGCTTAAGAAGAATTTCTGCACAGAATACTGTTTAAAAATATATTATTTTGGTTTATACAGAGAGCTATTGCAACAAATAGCTGATTTTGAGAAGTCCGAACTCAGCAATACCAGCATGAAGGTAATGTTCCGACAAGTTGAATTTGCCTTTTTACACCTTTTACAAATCTTTGGTTGTGTTCCAGTGGTGTGTGCACATGAGTATACAATGATTAATTCCTGCTATTAACTTTAACTCAAACTTTCCTTAAGCTCATACACGAATGTTGTAATTCTTGAGTTCCTCTAACCGTCACCTTCCAGACGAACAAGGAGCCAGGGAGGCCAAAACTTGCTCCCTTGAGCGAAGGTGAACCATCAGACCTGCTAAATCAAGTACGTGCATCACACCTGTTTGGCTCACAGCATCACACATAACAGATCAATGATCATCACACATAAGAGATCAATGATCATCACACATAAGAGATCAATGATCATCGCACATAACAGATCAATGATCATCACACATAACAGATCAATGATCATCACACATAAGAGATCAATGATCATCACACATAAGAGATCAATGATCATCACACATAAGAGATCAATGATCATCACACATAACAGATCAATGATCATCACACATAACAGATCAATGATCATCACACATAACAGATCAATGCTCATCACATAACAGATCAATGCTCATCACACATAACAGATCAATGATCATCACACATAAGAGATCAATGATCATCACACACAAGAGATCAATGATCATCACATAAGAGATCAATAATATCATCGCACATAACAGATCAATGATCATCACACATAAGAGATCAATGATCATCACATATAAGATCCGCACTACAATGCAGGGGTGGCAATGTTGGCTCGAGGGAAATCGTTGGGACAAGGGAGCATTTATGGCTTTAACGTGATGACCTTTGGATTACCTCTCTCAGGAGATCGTCCGACTGAAGGAGGAAAATGACAAGCTGAAGACAAGGCTGAGTATTGTGGAAGCTCAGGTGAGCATAGCGTCCCATCATCCCTCCTTTTACTAAGCATAACACAGTCCATGGCAATTAGAACTCACAGATAAATTGTTGATGATCGGAACCAACAATTGGTGACATTTTGGTGACGGTCATCAGAGTCAGTTACCATGACTGACTGACCTTGTTCCATTTGGGTCTGTAGGCCACGCAAGCCCTGGAGGAGAGATCAAGTCTTGAGAAGAGCTTGCAAGAGGCACGGAACTTGGAGGAATCAAAGCCGGTAAGCAAATGAAGTACTAGAGTACATGTTGCAGTTTGAACTTGGGTTCGGCTTTACACTGGGTTCAATGTTGTAGAGTGCAGTTGGAGTCATATGTCGAGGTTTACCTTCATTTGGTGCATTATGGGTGGCATGACCACCCATTATGGCAGGTTTGAGTAACACTTGGTGAGGGCATGTTAAATGCTTTAGCTGTTGACATTAGCTTTGCCATTTGGTATATTCGCTGTAGCATATATGACATCACGCATTCTTGTATCACACCTGAACAGCATGGACCTGGCAATGGTGACCGTGAGCTGGAAGAGGAGATGGCAAAGATGCAACTGGGGCTACAAAAAGAGCGTGACAAGGGTGCCGATTGTAGACGGGTGCTTGAGGAGGGCCTGGCGAAGAGTCGACAAGAAGTGTTGGCTGTCCAGGCTCAGCTGCAGCTTGCAGAGCAGGTTGTGATGTTAAACATTTGAGTGTAACCTAAATCTACACTCTAATCGGGCCATGCAAGAGTGAGTGCGTCCATCCGAGACAGCAAAACATCCCTTCCACCATTCTTTCCCTGTACTAAGCCATGCCACCTGTGAGTAATTAGTGAGTAGTGGCTTCCTCCCTCCCTCCAACCTCTCCCTTACCCCCTCCAGTCCCAGATTACATGTCTAAGGGCACAGGCAACATCGCCACATAGGCCGGGAGCACAATGAGAATGACCCATCACTGGGTGGAGATATGATCTTAGAACTGGTGCCCTGTGACTAAGGGGTGAAAAAGGTACCCTATCATTATAAAGTGGCCAACGCAATCACCCTGTCACTGCAGCGGGGTGACGCAATCACCCTACATATATGTAATGTGCTAGTAGATGCTAAAATCGAGGAGGCACGATCTATATCAATCGAAGTGTGCTCACCTTCAAGTTGTGAGACTCAACGAAAGCACGTATCTATACCTAAAAAGGCAAAACTCTCTCTCTCTCTCTCTCTCTCTCTCTCTCTCTCCCTCTCTCCCTCTCTCCCTCTCTCCCTCTCTCCCTCTCACCCTCTCTCCCTCTCTCCCTCTCTCCCTTCCTCTCTCCTCTCTCCGCCTCTCTCCTCCTCTCTCTCTCTCTCTCTCTCTCTCTCTCTCTCTGTATGTGTTCTATGCATGGCCACATCTTTTAAATTACAAACACAACTTTGAGTGTGGGGTAACATAGGCTGTTTTGCCGCGACCTGACGCAGGGGTTTGGGGCGGGGGGGGGGGGGGGCGAAAGGAGGAGGGGCGTTTGGGGCGGAAATTCTCCATGTAAATGTGTACCGTGTAGTGCCACCTGGTGGTAGGAGCAATGTCCTTTTTACCTGGGCAATGCTGAGGTGAAATCACTCTTTGCAGGGTTTTGCAGTCCATCAGTGAAGCGACGGGTAGGCTCCGCTAGTATAACTATAAAAGTATAACTCTTATTCTGCTGCATTGATAGTGGGAGGTGCTGCATTATGGGGATGATGTGAAGGGTTGCTTTAGGAGGGCAATGATAATTTCAATTACTGTCCAGTCCTGTGAAATGCCTAATTATTATCGATGACATTTTCTTCATTTTTCTCGTTTTCCATTCTAATGTACACTCGGAACCCATTAATATGCGATCCATGGGAGCCAGGAAAATCGACCGTATGCTAAGTGAGACCATGTATTACCTATCTAGTATCTTCCAGCGCGAGCGTGGTGGCCGCCATCTTGGATTGTGTCGGGTGACGACGAGGGAAACTAGGTCAATTATTTAAAGATACTTTTTCGTAATAAAACAACACATATGTAATAATACTTATACAATTTTTATTATACAAAACAATATACAAAAAACATAGAAATCAAGAAATACTGATAAGCGAGTTGTTCGGCACGAATATTAATACCGCGGGAGCAAGGAATTAGCCTCGGAATTAACGCGGGAACACAAATACCATACTAGTGTAACCGCATCCAGCTTTTCCTGCATCATGTAGCTCGAGTTTTTTCTTTTTGTCTTGCGCGAAGAAGAACAAGATGGCGATTGGATTGGGCTGATTGGATTCGATTGCTCGAAAATAACGTTTTCAAGTGATGTGAATGATGTAAACGCCGTAGAAACTGAAGGTGATATGATTTGAGTTGAAAAGGATGCCATATTTATACGGGAAGCACTGACTGAGATGAGTCGGGGAGAGAGAGACAGGTGTCAATGCGTCTTAACACTCTGCAGTTCCCGGGCCCGGCCAGTGGAGATGAAAGGTTAAATCAGCTTACGTAGATAAACACTCGTGTCAATATCATATTAATAATAACTTGTGAAATGTTAAGTAAACCAGAGGTGTTATGACCGTTACGTTGGTGTTATGAGAGCGAACTTTTACGCGCGTGATTTTAAAAAATCAAGATGGCGGCTGCCGTGTGCAATGTACTACATGCTCGATTCTTGTCATTTAAAAAAAAAAATCCTACTAATTTGTCAACATTTTTGGGTACCAAGGGTCGACCGTGTGCTATCCGAAATCGCATATTAATGGATCGCATATTAACGGGTTCCGTGTGTACCTGTGATAATATATGTTACATCTTCAATCTGCCAAAAAAACTGAGTTAATTTGTCTTGATCATCCACCTTTGTCTTCCTCCTCCCCTGCACCACCCCACCTTTCCTCCGCATAAGGAGCTGGACAGGAAGTTCCAACAGACAGCTGCATTCCGCAACCTGAAGGCCATTCTGGAAAAGAAGAATGAGTTGATCCGAGATCTCAGGCAGCGTCTTGCACAGTAAGTCCCGAAACCAAGGGTCTATTCAAGAGGTTTTAAAAAATCGAATTGCCCCCAAATTACAGGTAGTGGGCAAAAAAAAATGGAAACAACAATGTCTTGTCACTTAATAGGGTGTTGGGCCACCACGTGGCCAGTACGGCCTGTATGCGTGTGGCATAGAGTCCACCAGGTCTGGAATTCTGCAGGAGGGATGCGACATCATTCCTCCACGAGAAAGTCAATCAACTCACACCTGTTTAATGGAGGTGGAAAAACGCTGTCTCAGGCGTCGTTCCAGAATATCCTATAAATGCTCAATTGGGTTCAGATATGGTGACAAAAGGTCATGACATATGGATACTGTGGAAAAGCAGCTACTACAATACCATCAGTGTCATGCTCATCAAACCATGTGGTTACACGTGCTCTGTAGATGGGGGAATTTGGGGGGGGGGGGGGGTTGGGGGGAACCGCATGTGAACTTAATCTTGATAACTTCATGTGCATGATTGTATTTCGATTTGGGTTGTGTGCTCTCATCATTCCCAATTTCTAACCCCCCAGGTATGAAACTCAGGCTTGACAGTCTTTGGATGCTGAAGATTTGGATTCTGGAATCTGTTGGCATTTGTTGGCAGTTATGTTGTGGAAAGGCAACACCGCTCACCACTTGTTGTGGAAAGGCAACACCGCTCACCACTCTTGTATCAGAATGTTTTTTTTTCATCCTGTTTGTTTGTTAACATTTTGTTGAGCAGCTGTAACCAGTGATTGTTTCTGATTGAGGTACAGAAATGTAAAGTTGTAAACGATACTTTCTTGTCTCTTTCATGTACTTTACAAACCTGTTCAGCTCTTTGTGCATCCGGGGACTCTGTTAGATAAAAAACAAGTACAAAAAGTTTTAATTAAAACAAAAGCCGCGTCGATGTTACACAATGCCTAGATGCAGCTGTGCCTATAACGTCGATGTTATAGGCACAGGACATTCCTATTGATTCGATTACTTGATGTTATTTTTGTGCAAAGTGAAAATATATCTCGGCAATTTCCCGTGTGTGGCGACGAATTTTTAATATATCTCGGCATTTTCCCGTCTGTTATTTCAGGCGGTGTATGACTGACCATGCCGCGATTTAAAAAAAATATATCTCTGCAATTTCCCGTGTGTGGCGACACGTGAACGAAGCTATGCTCCTCTCTCCACATTATTGTGACGACGTATAAATTAAATATTTCATCGTGACGATTGTCATCAAATGGACGAATTTTTAATATATCTCGGCATTTTCCCGTCTGTTATTTCGGGCGGTGTATGACTGACCATGCCGCGATTAAAAAAAAAAAAATCTCAATGGACTTGAAGTTACAGGCCTTTGAGAATTCATTTCGTTCTATAAAGGGCAACTTTCATCGGATTTTCTTCCCGTTTTTTTTCAACCGAGTCTAAAACTATGTTAGCGACTGTGAAAAATGAAATGATATATCGAATTTGATTTGAAATAAAACTGTGTGAGAGAGGAAGACACCACGGGCCTACAAAACAGGCCTCAAAGCTATGCGAGTTAATAAAATGGTGGATATTTGTTTATATGAAGCCTCTCCCAAAATGGGTGGAGCTATGGTTCCCAGAATGGGTGGAGCTTTGAGGTTTTGTCTTCTCTGCAAGAACAAGAACAAGAAGAAGAACAACAACAACAACAGCAGAGGGCACTCTATGAGCAGCGTCTGCGACGCGGCTAAAAAGTTTCCAAGTACTGTACATCATCCAATACTGTTTTGTCTGTAAAGACGTTTTGGTTCGTTGGACATTTTACAGTTTGCACGATGCTGGTAAAAAACATTTTGTCAAACAATGTTATTTGCTGTTTTTAATCCGAAATGAAGTTGGTAAATTTTGTTTTCCTGTTTGGAAAATCCAAACACTTGAGTTGCATATGAACATTTCTGTTGTACTGTATGTTTTGCCATTATTCAAATGTACTTCAGATTTATTGTTTGCATTACAGTCTGCATTTAAACACATTGTTGTGGTCGCCCATTTTGGGGACTTCCCTTCCGGATCACGCGTCTAAATTCCACGATACAACGTGTATTGGAAGTGTGAATCGGTCTTGCGTAATGCCGATCGAGATTTTAATTTGGCCGAGCGAGCCTGATGCGCGACGCGGCCTGGGTGTGCAGCGATTAATGCCACGGCCAATCAATCCCTTAATAGACCATGGGCCGAGTCCACTAATTCTGCTTAGTTTTCGAATTCCGTGGTCTACGTCTGAGAAGTACCTGCAAATGTGCTAGATATGTTGAATAAGTGTATATGAACCATAAATGACATGTTCCCACGTTCAAAATTTGCACATTAATTAGCAACGGCCAAAAACAAAGAGGAAGTTAAACTCCGTTGCTAAGGACTTCCTTTTCCCGAGCAACGGTTACATAGATGCTTCCAAATCGAGATTTTGAGCAATGCAATCCTCTGATCATGCAAATTTATGATTTTGCAAATCATCTGATGTCAGCAGATATTCTTTTGTGGATTATTTCATGTACATAATTCCTATTAGTGTCCGTTGCTATGGTAAAAATATCCCTAGCAAACAATATTTCACAAACTGCTTATATGCATCAATTGAATCACTAAAAGTGTAAATCTGCCCTGTAAATTAGACCGGCCAGGCTCGAGACATACTGGTATACTTTTGGGACTAGAGATACCACCCCACATCCCCATTTTTGTAACTTAGAATACAAAAATGAGGCATGAAATGAAACAAATATTAAAGAAACAGAAAGAATTATCCCACATATATTGGGTATGTATACTTGTATAGTATCCCCATACTACTTTTCTCTATTTTGTCCTCTTGAGATACACACACACACACACACACACACACACACACACACACACACACACACACACACACACACACACACACATCCACAACATTCTTGTTTATATTCCAAATGATCCTCATTCACTCTTCTTTGTTGTAAATATTCGCTGTTTCCTTCCCCCTTTCTCTCCATTTAACACACACACAAAAGACATCTCGTTTTTTCATTTCTGTTCCTCACAATTCTATCTCTCTCTTTTACACACACACACACACACACACACACACACACACACACACACACACACACACACACACACATGCACGCAGACACACATACACTCATTTATAAGTCATATTTTCAATAATCTTAATTCATCCTCTCTCTCTAGCCTGGTGTTGGCTTAGCGGTTAGGGTGCCGGCTTGGGATCCTAGGAATCCTGGGTTCGCAATCCCGGTCGATCGCTGAATTAACGCCAGGGGGGTTGACTCAGCCTGTCATCCTTCCGAGGTCGGCAAATTGAGTACCAGTTCACTGGTAATTCCCTGTTTGTCGTTAAAGGCGGCAAAAAGGGTTGGCGTCAGGAAGGGCATCCGGCCGTAAAACAATGCTTCAAAAAGGGGACCAAAAAACAACAACAACCACGGTTCCCGAAAAAGGCCAACCCCCGCTTTGTGGGGAAAAATGGCTTCTAAAGGTGGTTATTTTTTTATATATCTGATTCCAGTGTCAATTTCTTCCTCAATCTGGGTCAAGTGAGAAACAGACGCCTGATTTGCAGTCTTTACATGAGCACAAATCAGTACATGGAAGCTTGTGGAGCAAACACGAGCACCACCCTCGAGTACATTGTGTCTTCTTGCAAGAGTAGTGGGCAAGTTCCATTACACTTGATGGTGCTGGAGGAAGACCCATCCAGTCTATGGTGAGCAAACCATCGTCAATCTTCCAGCCATTGTTCTTTGGTGATGGTATTTCTGGTTTGCTGATAAGGCACATCTTGTAAATGGCAGCTTGGTAGTTTGCTCACAATATGTGCTTGAGCAGATCATCTCTGTTTGGAGGCTTTTCTCTCCACAGCTCCCAGTCTTGAACATTCTGCATCTTGTTTCATTTACATGGCGACAGCCCCTCTGCCCATAGAGTTCACAGGTGTATGTTTCAATGTCTTTATAGAAGGATGGTGGTACTGTAAACGTCATGCCAAGCTTTTCAAACGTGGAGCAGTGGTCTTTACTTGATGTCAAGATCTTTGCAGATTTTAGTTTACCGTTACCATGCAAAGCACTCACGGTGTCGCATCCGGTAAAGCAATGAAATCCTATCAACGCAGAACAAACTTCTTTCCCGAAATGGTCAAATATGCGACGGACAGAAATTGTGCGTGTATTACTTCCTCTGCCTGTATGGAAGTAGACCTCTGCATATATGTTCTAGCAAAATGCCACACATAGTACCAAGACATCAGTGTCTGCACTGATGATGATGATGTGCTCACTGTTACTTGCAGCATACGAATAGTGAAGTACATGTCTCGTATCGGCTTCTTCTTGTGTTGAGAATGGACTTGGGATTGGTAAAACTTCCACACTATTGCCATGCATTCGAATAGAATGACTCTCAATACCACGTCCAACAATAATTGTGATGTTCTCCAGCTAACATCCGAAAAACTAATAAGTTTGTCTGCAGATTGGTCCACCAAATGCATGCAGCACTCCATGTCGCGTCGTACTACGCGTAGATTTACTCGCTTTGTTACATTGCGTTACAACGACACCCACTGTACGATGACTGTGATTGGCTTGTTTTGGTGGAGCCCCTGTTAAAAGCACTATGATTGGCCAATTAAGAACTAAGCTGACGTCATCACTTCCCTGAGATCGTCGGCTGCAAGAGTAATTTTAGCGTCCCTTTCTTCAGATTTCTGTCAAATACATGTATGTTTTGAAGATGGGAACATTAATAGACATACTTATAAATATACTCGAGGATCATTCAAGGTCAAATTAAGTACTTCTCTCTTGCAGATCAGGGAAAGTAGGAATTTTGGGGCTCGGCCCATGGTCTATAACGGGTCTTCCTTAATCACCCGAGGAGTACCATGGCAGCCAGAATTCACCCTGATACTAAGTCGGTTTAATTGTAAATGGCACACGGGGTGGAAATATACAAGAAACAATCAGTACTTAACATATAAATGGTAACAACCCCTTAACCCGCTACCGGTACATGCCCACGGACCAAACGAATGGGCAGAGACCTTAATTGTCTAAATTAAGGGCCCAATGAGACACACCATGTGAGATAGACAAAGCAATAAGGACAACACCGGAAGAGAGTTGCGGGCAAACCCCAAAAATCCTGCAGGGTAGGTCTGCACAGTCCTGACAGTCGGCAGAGGTGAGCGGGCTGAGATGGTCACTCTACTCTGGACATGCTGCTTCTGCTTTCTCAACAATGGATGGAGGTCCTCAATGCCAAACAGGAAATTAGAGCTGTCTCCCTTGACATATCACGTGCCTTCGATACAGTCTGGCACCCCGCTCTGCTCACCAAACTCTCCTCTTTTGGTATCCATGGAAATCTCCACGCATGGCTGGCGGACTTCCTCTCTAGTCGTAGTCAACGTGTAGCCCTGAATGGGTTTCTCTCATCTCCTCTTCCTGTTCAGGCTGGAGTTCCCCAAGGCAGTGTTCTGGGCCCTGTGCTTTTTCTGGTCTTCATCAATGATCTCTCTGACTCTCTTGAAAATCCTCTCTTTCTCTTTGCTGATGACTCTACTCTCTGTCGCTCCATTCTTCATCCCTCAGATCGGCAGTCTGCAGCCTCCTCACTCTCTGCAGACCTGGACAAAATCACAGACTGGGCAAACAAGTGGAACATGTCTTTCAATCCTGACAAATCTCACACTCTTACGATGTCTCTCCGAAAAGACCGACTGGACAACCCTCCCATCCACTTTCTGAATAATCCTCTCCAAGAAGTTCTGTCACTCAAGCTTTTGCATCTCACTATCTGCCATGATCTTTCCTGGGAAAACCACATTTCAAATCTGGCCTCCAAAGCCAGTCGCCGACTGTGCATCCTCCGTCGTGCGAAGTCCTTCCTTGGCACACCTGAGCTCCTCACCACATACAAGGCTTTCATCCGCAGCTCAATGGAATACTGCTCTCCCCTCTGGGCTGGTGCTCCTGTCTCACACCTCGCTCGTCTTCACGCTGTTGAAACCAAAGCATTCAGAATCATTGGAATCTCCCGCGATGAAGCTAACTCCAAGGGCCTCTCACTCACTCACCGCAGGCAGGTTGGTGGTCTTTCCGTCTTCTACCGACTCCTCTCTGGCCTTGCCCCCCCCAGCTCTCTCTGGGCTCTGTCCCGCAAATATTCCTACAGGTCGCACAAGAGCTGCCTGCAACCCTCTTATGGTTACTCTCTGCTCACCTTCACTCCTTCATTCCTCTTTTCTCCCGCCTCTGGAACAAACTCCCTCACTCTCTTCAATCCCACTCCACCCTCCAGGTCTTTAAAACAGCTGTTCACCACCATCTCTTATCTTCCCCCATCCAAAACCTTGATCTTTTCTATCCCCGCTAATTTCACCCCAATTCCACTTTTTTGAAATACCAACTTCTGTCCTGGAAGTCCTTGGTGTCCTTGTGTTTTATACTTCTCCCACCCCCCCCCCCCCGCCACCCCCTTCCCCTTCCCACGCCTCCTCCCCCCAAGCCCTCTCCCTCCCACACATCTCCCTGCTCTTAAATGTTGTGTGCTCTCAAGTGTTTGTGTGCTTCCCCATCTCTTGTCTTCCGCTCCCTCTTTTTATATATTTTGTTTGTCTGGTTGATTTGTTTGTGAAGTAAATGTCAGTTCTTTCACGAGCCTCGATTCAGTATACAAAAAAAGAAAGAAAAAAAAAAGGCGTGTCTCCGGGTGGGTGGGGACGTGGCCCATCCAAAACCTTGATCTTTTCTATCCCCGCTAATTTCACCCCAATTCCACTTTTTTGAAATACCAACTTCTGTCCCCACACACAGCACAAAGCACAGGCAGCTCTGGCCACATGAAGCCTTTATCTTGTACAAAATATATAAAAAGAGGGAGCGGAAGACAAGAGATGGGGAAGCACACAAACACTTGAGAGCACACAACATTTAAGAGCAGGGAGATGTGTGGGAGGGAGAGGGCTTGGGGGGAGGAGGCGTGGGAAGGGGAAGGGGGTTGGGGGGGGGGTGGGAGAAGGTGGGTGGGGACGTGGCTTCCGCAGGCAGCTCTGGCCACATGAAGCCTTTATCTCGAGGCTCCCGGGTTTCTTTACCCACTTTCTCCTCATCCCCACCTTTATGGACTCAGGCATGCACATTATGGATGGTAAGTGGAGGAATGAGGAGGAGGGGAGGGTGGGAGGGAATTGGGGACAAAGGGGAGGGGGGTAAATGTGAGGTGAAAGAGAAGGTGGAGGGGAAAGCGAGGGGAGAGAGACAGAGAAGGGTTGGGGGTGATGGAGATGGGGGGGGGGGGGGGGGGGGAGAGTTGGGGTGCAGACAGAGAGAGGGGGTGGAGAGAGAGAGGAATGGGGCAGAGAGAAAGAGGTGGTGATAGACAGAGGGGTGGGGAAGAGGGAAGAGGAGGGGAGAGAAAAATGGGAGAAAGTTGAGGGGAGGAGGGGGAGGTTAGTAAAGAGAATGCTATGATATGTTTAATGAACACACACACACACACACACACACACAAACATTTCCCATATGAGCGCTTGTAAGTGGACTGTTGAGTGTGAGGCACTGTCAAAGGTTTACCTTGAAACAGGCCTTTGTTCATCGATCGATGTACTTTTTACTTTTTAAGGGAAGGAAATAAATTCAATAGACTATATAGTGTAGCAGCAGAGCAAACCTGTTGTGCATTTTGTGATACAAGCACCAAATTTGGCACAAATGTACATTGATATGTTGCGAACATTTTCAGATATTGGGCCACTTGAAATTCTCTCTTTATGTCCGCCATATTGGATTTCAAAATGGCCGCCACTTGAAATCTACATTTGCTATTATCTCTGGACGTAATGCAGCTATTGACTTGATTCTGGTATCTAAATGTATGTTTTTGGGGGCAAGGAATCCAATGGTACCAATTTCAACTTAATATTATCTATCACAGTCTGTTATATAATTTTATTTGGAAATTATCTAGGCAAATATTGGATTCAACACAATACTTTGAAAAGAATGTCTTAGTTCTGTAAATGTCTTAGGTATAATACTGACATGCTACATGGTCTAGTATTTGAGGCTAGGTGTACTGGTATCTGAGGCTAGGTATATACCGGTACTGAAGATACGTGTACATAAACAGTGTCATGTTAACAAGTTCAGCATTGCCACAAGTACATGTATGTTGTTGACTCATCGTCATGTGCAGTCCCCTTCACACACACAGAGGGCTGTGCACTGAAGGGCAGCCTTTTTGCACTTGCAGCGCCTCACACACCCTTTCTTGCACTTGCAAGAAACCAGCTCAATGCAGCTGTGAGCTGCCTCAGTTAGCCTGGTCCAGTAAGGTGTGTACTGTCCTTCTCCAGTCCTTGACCAACCCCAGTTGGTTGGTGGAGGGAGCTCTGGTGCTGGCAGCAGTATCTGACCCCACACATGTCCACCTTGATACACTGCCCTCTTGACATGTTCCTCCAGAGCTGCCTTTGTTGGAGGGATGAGCTGCACAAATGCAGCCCAAGATGTGTTGTCATTGTCCACTGTACCAGTGTTGTCTTCCAGGACTCGCTTTGCATTGCCTAGCCATTGGTATTCTTCATCAGTCTGCTGTTTGAAGTCTCCTCTGGTCAATGACGCCACTTTAGCAGCTGGGACAGGCGACTTCTTGATGCTGCTAGTGACAGGGGGTACATCAGTGTAGTAGTGCGGCAAGGGGGCGACTGTCTTGGACCGTGCATCCCCAGATCCTCCAACAATGACGATACTCCGATCCACTCCTTCACCAGTGTAAGAAGGATGTTGTATGAGGGAGATAGCGGTACCATGGAAGGAGTCCTTTGATTTTGTTGCACTGGGGTTGTGATCTATGTTGTCTACAGCGGCAGTTGTAAACACTTTGCCATGCATCTTCGGAGGGCAGACCACTCGTTCTCTGTGAAACTGTTGGCAGACACTGTTGCCCATCTGTGCTGAGAGCTGGAGCACTCTATCATAGGAGATGCTCAGGCCAAGGTGTGACAGTCTGTCGACCAATTCCTTCTTGCGTGTATGAGCATGCAGCATCATCCCTATGTATATTGGAAGTGGGGTCTCCTGTGCAACACTGTGCCTGACACTGGTGGATGATGTGGTGCCACGTGTTCGCTTGTGTTTGATGCTGTTGAACTTCAGTATCTGAGCTGTGGCAATTGCTGCAGGGTTAGTGTCTGCCATCTGTTCCTTGATGCTGGGTCCCTCTAGGATCATACTGACTAGGGCAAGCAGCAACGGTGGCACAGATTCTTCTTGACATACTTCAGGGAATCCTGTGAAGGGCTTGGCTTCTCCAAACATGTGACGGCGAACAATCTGTGCAGCATGGGCAAGATGGACTGCATCACCATCACTGTCCAGCTCGCAGGCTTTGGCAAGAGCAGCACCGACATCTTCTTCAAATGCCATCAGGATGTCTCTCCCCTTGGTGTGTGCCCGCATGTCAGGAAACTGAGCCAACAGTCTCTGTTTCAGTCGTGTGGAGTGGACTCTCGTGTCGAGCTGGACTCCTAGCTGTTCCATTCTGGACTGATAGAGCTGGACAAGGTCAGCCAATCTGAATACTGGTGCCGTCTCCTCATCTTGTCTGGTTTCTTCAATGTAGAGGACGAGTTCAGCGAAGACAACTGCCGACATTGCTCGCTCTTGTTTTGTGTCCTGTGATCCTGTTGACTGGGCCTTTCTTGTGCGATTGTAAAGTCCTATCAAGCACCGTGGGTGATACTGGGCGTCCAACGCTATCATGTCCCCACCACTGAGACGGCCCAGCAGTTCTGTATCACCAAGAAGGGTTGCACAGGCACGCACCCGTTTGTCCATTTGGAATGTTGCAGCTTTCCGAAGACTGTCAGCCCCAGCAGGTTGTTCACAGAAGAAACAATTTTCTGGGACCTTCTTCTCTGTACTCGATGAGCGTGAATGTAACCTGGTGCGTTTGCATGCAGCTTGTTCCTCATCGCTCTCGCATTCTTTCTTGAGTGCTCTCTTTTGTGCTCTCTGCAGTTTGGTGTTGTTGTACTGGAGCCTGCATGTCTGATGATATTTTGCACCGTGTGCAACCATCGCAGCTTCAATGCCATGACCATCATCGAGTCTTTCCAGGTGAAATGATCCTGGAAGCTCTCCAAGTTCACTGAATTTGACCAAGTTCTCTGCGAGTGAACTGTACCCACTCCCAATGTCTTTTCTCTTTGATTGGTCAGGTTTGGTCAGTGTCTCCGTCTTGTCCTCTTGACATATAAGGCATAACTTCCAGTCAGTTGTGGTGAGGTGCTGTGATGTTGATGGTGAAGTTCGCTCAACATCAGCTCGTCTGAAGCTCTTGGACATGGTGGAACTGTCTTCTGAATCTGCAACGATACAATGATATAATGTTAACATTTTGTTATATATATAATAGAGGGGTTTCCTCCGCCATACTAATGGAGAGGAGGATAATTCCTCTATATCGTAGAGCATTTAGCTTGGCACACTTAGGGAATTAGTTTTGTGAGATTATGCCGGAATTAAATTTTCACCCATACCGGAGGCAAGAAGAGAAATAAAATCACATGAGATTCTTTAGTTAAAAAATATTCCCAAATTTATTGAATATTTACAAAACATTTGAATTCATAAATTCTTACAATATTTACACAGCCAAGATTTAAATATAAATCAGTCTAAACTCTTATTAGGTTGGACAGTACATTTTCCAGACATACCCCGTTCTGTTAATTACAGCCTTCGTGTTAAATTCAGAACATGTCAAAACTGTCAGTGTGGAATACACACTTCACTCAAAATACTACTTTATATAAAACATTTCTAATTTAAAGCCTTATAGTAAGAATTTCAGATAAACCCCAAAAAAGTAAGACCAGGTTGGCTATTAGACAACCTGCCTCTGTCGTGCCCACCAGACAAGTGGTTTTAGCCAGCACACATGTGTATCAGGTAAGCTTGTGCTGAGTACATCATACCTGAACAACTCAGTGAGGCAGAACACAGCAGTGCACACCAGGGTGACCCCTTCAGTGCATAAACCAATTAACCTGTCCACTGCAGGGCATATAGAAATGAAGTTATTTTCTGCATATAATAATAATATAAGTTCAGTTCTATATAACAATTTCTGTTATCACCACTACCACTACAACTACCACTACTACAAGCTTTGTCTGGAATTTTGTGGACTAACAGACAAACAGACATACAGACAAGCTGGGATCAAAACATTACCTCCTTCCACCATTGAGTGTAGAGGTAAACATCATGGAAATTATATCATGCCCTAGATTTAATTCATGCTTACCCGTGTATTTGCTTCACTGGTTCACAAGGTCTTTTGCATACATGTAATTCAGACTCTCGTCTTCATTGCTGACCACACAATGTTGTCTAGCTGAGCCCAGATTGTATGTAATTAACTCATTTATGTGGAGTCACAAGGTGATTTAAACACAGCCACACACAAAGAACACAGTTGATGTGGGTCAACACACATGCAGCCTCTCTACTCTTTTATTTGGGTCAGGGCTGTGATTAAAGACATGTAGTGGAGTCATGTTTGTAAACATTGTTAAAGACATGCTACAGTGCATTGTTAAGGAAACAAGACAGATGGAAGCCTATACAAGAAATTTCTGTACTCTAGAAACACAAAAGATGGCTTAAAGGGTCTAGGAAAAGGGGATTATGCATGTTTGGTATTTATTGACAATATGAATGTAATGTTACATAAAATATGCATATGAAAAACACAAATGAATGGGTCACTTTGTTTCCTAATGGGATATGAATTTATATTTTAGACTGCCAGTATATATGAGCTTGTCTGAGTTGTTACTAGTGATTTAGTATAGTTTTTTAAAAAATTTATATTTACAGAACTAAGACATTCTTTTCAAAGTATTGTGTTGAATCCAATATTTGCCTAGATAATTTCCAAATAAAATTATATAACAGACTGTGATAGATAATATTAAGTTGAAATTGGTACCATTGGATTCCTTGCCCCCAAAAACATACATTTAGATACCAGAATCAAGTCAATAGCTGCATTACGTCCAGAGATAATAGCAAATGTTGATTTCAAGTGGCGGCCATTTTGAAATCCAATATGGCGGACATAAAGAGAGAATTTCAAGTGGCCCAATATCTGAAAATGTTCGCAACATATTAATGTACATTTGTGCCAAATTTGGTGCTTGTATCACAAAATGCACAATTCTTTTGAATATTTGGGCTAAGCCGCCCCACTAATAGCAGGAGATGGGCCACGATATTTTAATTCGATCTTTAATTTTATTTATTTTGCCTTCCTTACTCCAGAGATTTCCCCCATTGAGGACACAGGCATGACTGCAGAAGCCTTGATGTCGATCCTGCTGGTTTATTATTTGCATTTTACTCAATATAGTTACACTTTGGGCACATTCCTTTATCTTTTCTTCACTCAATATATTTATTGGAACAGAAGAAAAAGTTAAGTTTAATCCTTTGGCAATATAGAGCAGAGGAAGGACAGCCCTGCTTAAAGCTTTGTTATAACAAATACACTTAGTTATAAGAATCGCTAATGTCTTACATTTTTTCAGATTTGTAGCTTTTGCAGTTCTAATAGCACAAATAAAGCAGGAATTGCTAATCGCGAAGCTAAACCGGTTTATTATCTCATAGCTCAACGATTTTAACTTTGGAATCAACCACGGACTGGTAATACTGGCTTTCGTTTCGCAAATATTGTTCTATAAAACTTGAATTAGTTATCTTCTGCTTTTTCTTTAAAGTCCTCAATTAATGTTGTTCACACTGCGTGAGCTTGGTTGGGGGATGGGAGAGGTGCGATTCAAAGGTGAGTGCAAATGCCTCTTTGCTATCCTGCTCATACTAATAGCAATATAAGCTAGAAGGTCACTCAGTGGAGAGCATACCACCGCCTGGTTGGCCATATCACTCAATGGTGAAGAATCACTAAAAATTCTACTAGCTGGATCCAGATCCAGATCTTCACCATAATTGAATCGATTCTTCCTTGTCACAAACACAACCTGTCCAACAAGTTTCGTCCAAATCCATCCATAACTTTTTGAGATATCCTGCTATGTATCGTTTTTGGCCCTATCTCCCAATGGTAAATAATCACTTTAAAAATTAAATACTTCTCATATCCGAATCCATATTCAGAACTTCACCAAAATCTAATCGAATCGTCGTTGTCACACACACAACCGAGCCACCAAGTTTCGTCCAAATCCGTCCACAACCTTTTGAGATATCCTGCTATGTATCGTTTTTGGTCCTATCTCCCAATGGTAAATAATCACTTTAAAAATTAAATAATTCTCATATCCGAATCCATATTCAGAACGTCACCAAAATCGAATCGAATCGTCGTTGTCACACACACAACCAAGCCACCAAGTGTCGTCCAAATCCGTCCATAACCTTTTGAGATATCCTGCTATGTATAGTTTTTGGCCCAATCTCCCAATGGTAAATAATCACTTAAAAAATTAAATAATTCTCATATCCGAATCCATATTCAGATCTTCACCAAAATCGAATCGAATCGTCGTTGCCACACACACAACCGAGCCACCAAGTTTCGTCCAAATCCGTCCACAACCTTTTGAGATATCCTGCTATGTATCGTTTTTGGTCCTATCTCCCAATGGTAAATAATCACTTTAAAAATTAAATAATTCTCATATCCGAATCCATATTCAGAACTTCACCAAAATCGAATCGAATCGTCGTTGTCACACACACAACCGAGCCACCAAGTGTCGTCCAAATCCGTCCATAACTTTTTGAGATATCCTGCTATGTATAGTTTTTGGCCCAATCTCCTAATGGTAAATAATCACTTTAAAAATTAAATAATTCTCATATCCGAATCCATATTCAGATCTTCACCAAAATCGAATCGAATCGTCGTTGCCACACACACAACCGAGCCACCAAGTTTCGTCCAAATCCGTCCACAACATTTTGAGATATCCTGCTATGTATCGTTTTTGGCCCTATCTCCCAATGGTGAAGAATCACTTTAAAAATTGTAGTAGCCAGATCCGAATCCAGATCTTCACCAAAAGCTAATCATTTCGTCCTTGTCACATACGCTACATCTCTGCCAAATTTCGTCCGAATCCGTCCACAACTTTTTGAGATATTTTGTTCACAAATGGACAGACAGACAGGCAAACGGAGAGACAGACAGGGGAGAAAACATAACCTCCATCCACCTTTGGTAGTGGAGGTAACAAGAAAGAGCAATCAGGGATTGCAGTCCTGCACCAGGATGTGTTTATAGTGGTTTTTAAGGCTTTTGTGTTTGAAAAAATATGGCGGCTGAACCACGTGACTGATGACATAATCAATTTTTTTTTCTCCGCCAATTTATCCCTAGATGACACTCAAGAAATTTCATCTTGATCGGATGAAGTTTTGTACTTGTCGAATTATGACGTCATAATGGAGGCACCTATGACATCATCATTAACATATGTTATTCCCCATAGAGAGTTCTTTACAATGAGCCAAGTCTCAATTTTTTCTGTGCAGCGCTTTCGGAGATGTAGAGGTGCAAAATTTTTCGGTTTTTCCAAGATGGCGCCCGCACTACGTGATATCTGATGTCATAATTATTACTAAAAAATTATACAGGAGAAGGTGCACCTATGGTGAAACTTTCTTGTCAATCGGACCAACAGTTGCAGAGGAAATCATATTTATTCTGTGCAGACATACAGACAGACAAATGAAAAATCACTCATAGAGCGACCTTTGGCAAAACAGAACAAAGTAGAATGACACTCAGTGGAGCAACCTTTTTACCTCACAAATAATTGGTGGTTGAATTATGTGACCTGATATGCAAATCGTCTTCAAAGTTGAAGTTAATCGGATGAAAATTAACAATTTTAGAAATTTGGCCTATGTTGACCTTTGGCCTATGTTGACCTCAAAAATAGTTGGTGGTTGGTTTCAGTTAGTTGATATGAAAATCCTATTCAGATTTCAAGTCAATCAGATGAAAATTGAGGATTTTTAAAATTCGAAATTGTTGACCTTTGGCCTATGTTGACCTTGTGACCTATGTGGATCTCCAAAATAGTTGGTGGTTGAATTCACTGAGCTGAAATGAAAATCCTATTCAAATTCCAAGTCAATAGGATGAAAATGGAGGATTTTAAAATTTTGAAATGGTTGTTGACATTTGGCCTATGTTGACCTTTTGGCCGAAGCTGATCTACAATATAGTTGGTGGTCGAATTCAGTTAGCTGATATAAAAATACTATTCACATTTCAAGTCAATCGGAAGAAAATTGAGGGTTTTAGCAATTTGAAATAAGTGGTTGACCTTTGGCCTATGTTGACCTCAAAAATATATAGGATTTGTCGGAACACAAACTCTACCATTTGGTGGGTTTTTTTTGGTTTTTTTTTGTATACAAGATCGAAGCTCGTGTAAGAGCTAACATTAATCACAAAAACACAAACTGACACATAAAACATAAGATAAATGGAGCAGGAGACAAGATGGGGAGAGAGAGAGGGAAGCACACAAGTACAACATTTGAGAGCAGGGACATCAGGAGATCTGAGGGAGGGAGAGGGCTTGGGGGAGGAGGCACGGGAAAGGGGGGAGGAGGTGGGAGTGGCAAAAAAAACACATGGACATTGCTAGGACTTCCAGGACAGAAGTCAGGATTTTAAAAAAGTGGATCTGGGGTGAATTAACGGGGGTAGAAAAGATCAAGGTTTTGGATGCGGCAAGATAAGAGATGGGTGGTGAACAGCTGTTTTAAAGACCTGGAGGGAGGAGTGGGATTGAATAGAGTGAGGAAGTTTGTTCCAGACGTGGGAGAAAAGAGGAATGAAAGAGTGAAGGTGAATAGAGTCTTGATTTTGGCAGTTTAACAAATAAGAGGGTTGCTGGCAGATCTTGTGCGACCGATAGGAATATTTGGGGGACAGAGCCCAGAGAGAGCTGGGGGAGCAAGGCCGGAGAGGAGTCGGTAGAAGACAGAAAGACCACCAACCTGCCTGCGGTGAGTGTGTGAAAGGCCCTCGGAGTTGGCTTCATCGCGGGAGATTCCAATGATTCTGAAACCTACATTCAATCTAAATTACTGCATTCAATCTAAATGACTACATTCAATCTAAATCACTACATTCAATCAAAATTACTGCATTCAATCTAAATTCCTACATTCAATCTAAATTACTCATTCAATCTAAACTACATTCAATCTAAATTCCTACATTCAACCTAAATTACTGCATTCAATCTAAATTCCTACATTCAATCTAAATTCCTACATTCAATCTAAATCACTACATTCAATCTAAATTACTACATTCAATCTAAATCACTACATTCAACCTAAATTACTACATTCAATCTAAATTACTACATTCAATTTAAATTACTACATTCAATCTAAATGACTACATTGAATCTGAACTACTACATTCAATCTAAATTACTGCATTCAATCTAAATTACTGCATTCAATCTAAATTCCTACATTCAATCTAAATTACTGCATTCAATCTAAATTACTGCATTCAATCTAAATTCCTACATTCAATCTAAATTACTCATTCAATCTAAACTACATTCAATCTAAATGACTACATTCAATCTGAACTACTACATTCAATCTAAATCACTACATTCAATCAAAATTACTGCATTCAATCTAAATTCCTACATTCAATCTAAATTACTCATTCAATCTAAACTACATTCAATCTAAATTCCTACATTCAACCTAAATTACTGCATTCAATCTAAATTCCTACATTCAATCTAAATTCCTACATTCAATCTAAATCACTACATTCAATCTAAATTACTACATTCAATCTAAATCACTACATTCAACCTAAATTACTACATTCAATCTAAATTACTACATTCAATTTAAATTACTACATTCAATCTAAATGACTACATTGAATCTGAACTACTACATTCAATCTAAATTACTGCATTCAATCTAAATTACTGCATTCAATCTAAATTACTGCATTCAATCTAAATTCCTACATTCAATCTAAATTACTGCATTCAATCTAAATTACTGCATTCAATCTAAATTCCTACATTCAATCTAAATTACTGCATTCAATCTAAATTCCTACATTTAATCTAAATTACTCATTCAATCTAAATTACTTCATTCAATTTAAATTACTACATTCAATCTAAACTACATTCAATCTAAATTCCTACATTCATCTAAATTCCTACATTCAATCTAAATTACTACATTCAATCTAAATTACTACATTCAATCTGAATTACTGCATTCAATCTGCATTCCTACATTCAATCTAAATTACTACATTCAATCTAAATTACTACATTCAATCTGAATTACTGCATTCAATCTGAATTCCTACATTCATTCTAAATTACTCATTCAATCTAAATTACTTCATTGTGGTGGGCACAATGGTCAATAATTCCGCGCACCAGTGGGTGGCGCGAGCGTCCGGGCGTGGAACTGAGATACATGCCCCGCCTTTCGGCCGTTCGGCCACGCCCGGGGGCAAGGCGTGGCCTCGGGATATATATGCGGGCTCTAAGGTCGAGCCCGCCCAGTGCTGATGTGCGAGCTTGTAATAAAGTGCTTTCATTTGTATCCACGCGTTGTGGCCTACCTTTCTGGCAATTGAGTCATGTGTGCATAGCACCACACTGGTGACCCCGACTGGTTCAGCCGTTGCTGACCCCGGAACGCACCATGGCTATCAACGCCGTCGCCATCAAACTCCCGGAGTTCTGGGAAGCGCAAGCCGACGTTTGGTTTCTGCAGGCCGAAGCTCAATTCCAACTCCGGGGCATCACGGCGGACGAGACCAGGTACTACCACGTGGTCGCCGCCCTCGGGCCCGGCACTGCCGCCCGCGTCGTGTCCATCCTTCGGCGCCCGCCGGGCGACCACAAGTACGAGGCGCTCAAACGTCTCCTCCTCGCCACGTTCGGGCTCACGGAGGTCGAACGCGCCGACCGCCTCCTGGACCTTCCCGCCCTCGGCGACACACGACCATCCGTCCGGATGGATTTTATGCTGTCCCTGCTTGGAGACTAGCGCCCGCATTTCTTGTTCCGAGCACTTTTCCTCCGCCAGCTACCTGTACAGGTGCGCCTCGCGCTGGCCGGTTCCAAAATAATGGAACCCCGCGCCCTGGCCGGAGACGCCGCCAAATTTTTCGCGGCCTGCGACACGCGGTCGGTGTATGGTGCTGCCGTAGTGGATCCCGGTGCGGAGGCTCCAGCGCCCTGCTTCCCTCGTGGCCGCTGCTACGCCCTGCCGACTACCGCCGCTGCCACCACCACCGCCACCGGCACGGCCGACGCAGCCGCCGCCACCGCAAACCTGGTGCTACCACCATGCCAGGTTCGGCCGCAAGGCGAGAACGTGCCGCCCGCCGTGTTCTTTTGACGGGTCGGGAAACAACCGGGCCGGCGCTCAATTGTGGCCATGAGCATTGGCCATTCCGGCAGCCTCCTGTTCATCACGGACACCTCGTCTGGTCGTCATTTTCTGTGCGACACGGGAGCGCAGGTAAGCATCCTCCCTGCCTCCGCGTCCGACAAGCAAGCCGCGGGCCGGGGCCCCGCTTTGCTTGCCGCCAACGGAACACCCATCCGCACATTCGGGAAACATTGCCTCTCACTGCGGTTCAGAGGGCAGCGTTTCCAATGGTCGTTCGTCACCGCCAGCGTGCCAATGGCCCTGCTCGGTGCGGACTTCCTTTGTGTAAATGGGCTGTTGGTGGACGTTAAGCGTCGACGTCTCATCCAGGCCGAAACCTTCAGCTCGCTTGCTTGTTCGCTGAGTGGCTCGTTGAGCAGCTTGCTGAGCAGCTCACCGAGCGGCTTGCCAAGCGGCTTGCTGAGTGGTTCCGTCCCGGTGAGATTAGTTTGTACGCTTCCGACAGCGGACGAGTTTACCCACCTCCTCGCCAGTTTCCCGGCACTCACGCGGCCCACCTTCTCAGCGGTGGCCGTCAAACACGGGGTGGAGCACCATATCCCCACTGTAGGCCCACTGGTCTACGCCCGGGCGCGCCACCTCGACCCCACGAAGCTCGCAGTGGCGAAAGCGGAGTTCGCCACGCTGGAACGGCTGGGCATCGTACGGCGCTCCAACAGCGCTTGGGCCTCTCCTCTGCACATTGTGCCCAAGCCCGGCGGCGGATGGCGGCCGTGCGGTGACTACCGCCGGCTCAACGATGCCACCACCCCCGACCGCTACCCGGTCCCACATATTCAAGACTTTTCCGCTCGGTTGGCAAACACGACGGTTTTCTCTGAGGTGGACCTCATCCGGGGCTACCACCAGGTCCCCATACAACCGGACGATGTCCCAAAGACGGCCGTCATCACCCCTTTCGGCCTCTGAGTTTCTGCGGATGCCTTTTGGGTGGAAGAATGCGGCCCAGGCGTTCCAGCGGCTCATGGACAGCGTCTTGCGCGACTTACCTTTCATCTACGTCTACCTGGACGACATCCTAGTCGCGAGCGCATCCCGGGAGGAGCACCTGCTCCACCTCCACACGGTCTTCGAACGCCTGGGCCAGCATGGCCTGATCATCAACCCCGCGAAGTGCCGTTTCGGCGTCACCGCCATCGACTTCTTGGGGCACCGCATCACCAGGCACGGGGCCATCCCTTTACCGGCCAATGTGGAGGCCGTCAAGAGTTTCCCGTGGCCCCGCACGATCAAGGGGCTCCAGGAATTCCTGGGCATGGTCAATTTTTACCACCGCTTCGTGCCCCGCGTCGCCCAGCTCCTGCGCCCCCTGCACGAAGCCCTCCGGGGGAAGCCGGGCAAAGATGACATCGCCTGGACGGAGCCGATGGACGTGGCGTTTGCGGGCGCAAAGCTGGCCTTGGCCAACACCACCATGCTGGCGCACCCGGCGCCCGATGCACCAATCGCCCTCACCACCGACACGTCGGACTACGCGGTGGGCACGGTGCACGAGCAGTGGGTGCGTGGTGCTTGGCAGCCGCTGGCGTTTTTTAGCCGGCAGCTTTGCCCGCATGAACGCCGCTACAGCACCTTCGACCGCGAGCTGCTCGGACTCCACCTGACGGTCCGGCACTTCCGCCATCTGCTCGAGGGCTGCCCGTTCACGGCTTTCGTCGATCACAAGCCCCTTGTGTTCGCGATGGCCAAGGTCGCCGAGCCATGGTCGGCCCCGCAGCAGCGTCACCTCTATGCAGTGTCCGAGTATACGACGGACATCCGTCACGTCACGGGTAAAGACAACCCGGTGGCGGATTGCCTTTCCTGGTCCGTCGCACACGCGGTCCACCTCGTGATCGACTATGCCTGGATGGCGGAGGACCAGACCGCCGACCCCGACGTCCAGGCCTTGCGGACCGCCGTCACAGGCCTCCGAGGTGCCGTTCGACGTCGGGGGCATGGCCCTCTTGTGCGACGTCTCCCTCGGCCAGCCTCGCCCCATCGTGCCCGCTGGCTGGCAGCGCCCGGTTTTCGCCGCCATCCACAGCCTGTCCCACCCGGGCACGAAGGCCTCCCCAGAAGCTCATCGTGGCGAAGTTCGTCTGGCATGGCCTCAGGAAGAACGTCCGCGACTGGGCCAGGACGTGCCTCGCGTGCCAGCGCGCAAAGGTCCACCGCCACACCCAGGCCCCGTTGGCCCCGTTGGCCCCGTTTACTGTGCCCGAGCGTCGGTTCGACCACGTCCACGTCGACTTGGTGGGACCTCTGCCCCCCTCGCGGGGGTTCACCCACCTCCTCACCATGGTGGACCGCACCACCCGGTGGCCGGAGGCCGTGCCATTGGCGGCGACGACTGCGCCTGACGTCGCGCAAGCCTTCATCGCCACGTGGGTTGCCCGGTTTGGTGCCCCTTTGGACATCTCGTCCGACCGCGGCCTCCAGTTCACCTCGGAGCTCTGGGGAGCGGTGGCGCAAGGGCTCGGCGTCAAACTGCACCGCACCACGGCCTACCACCCCCAGGCCGACGGCCTGTGCGAGCGCTTTCATCGCTCGATGAAGGCCGTGCTCCGGGCCAGCCTCCGTGACGGCAGCTTGGCCGACAGGCTCCCTTGGGTCCTGCTGGGCCTCAGGACGGCGCCCAAGGACGACCTGCGCACGTCCTCAGCTGAGCTGGTCTTCGGACAACCGCTGCGGGTGCCGGGCGAATTTAGCCCCGACTCCACGGCTCCTTGGTCCGCGGCGCAACAGCGCTCCACCCTGTAGGAGACCGCCAGGAGGTTCGCCCCGGTGCCGACGGCGCACCACGGTTGCCCGTCCTCCCACGTCGCCCCGGAGCTTCGCACGGCGGAGTACGTTTTCGTCCGGCACGACGCCCACCGGGCACCGCTGCGGCCCCCGTATGACGGGCCCTTCCGCGTGCTGGAGACCGGGGACAAACATTTCACTGTGGACATCGGCGGTGCCCCGGATCGTATCTCCGTGGACCGCCTCAAGCCGGCCCACCTCGATCTGGACCACCCCCCGCAAGCAGCTCTGCCTCCGCGTCGAGGCCGCCCCCCGGCGGTCAGGCCCCCGGCACCGCCCAGCCCCGCTACCCCCCAGCCCTGCACGCATCGCCAGGGGGCGGTTCGGCCGGGTCATCCGGCTTCCCCGCAAGCTCACCCTTCAGGTGCGCGGGAATTCTGGGGGGGCGCGTGTGGCGGGCACAATGGTCAATAATTCTGCGCACCAGTGGGTGGCGCGAGCGTCCGGGCGTGGAACTGAGACACATGCCCCGCCTTTCGGCCGTTCGGCCACGCCCGGGGGCAAGGCGTGGCCTCGGGATATATATGCGGGCTCTAAGGTCGAGCCCGCCCAGTGCTGATGCGCGAGCTTGTAATAAAGTGCTTTCGTTTGTATCCACGCGTTGTGGCCTACCTTTCTGGCAATCGAGTCGTGTGTGCACAGCGCCACATCATTCAATTTAAATCACTACATTCAATCTAAACTACATTCAATCTAAACTACATTCAATCTAAATTCCTACATTCAATCTAAATTAATACATTCAATCTGAATTACTGCATTCAATCTCAATTACGACATTCAATCTAAATGACTACATTCAATCTGAACTACTCATTCAATCTAAATGACTACATTCAATCTGAACTACTCATTCAATCTAAATTAATTAATTCAATTTAAATTACTACATTCAATCTAAATTCCTACATTCAATCTAAATTCCTACATTCAATCTAAATTACTACATTTAATCTGAACTACATTCAATCTAAATTACTACATTTAATCTAAACTACATTCAATCTAAATTCCTACATTCAATCTAAATTCCTACATTCAATCTAAATTCCTACACTCAATCTAAATTCCTACATTCAATCTAAATTCCTACATTCAATCTAAATTCCTACATTCAATCTAAATTACTGTGGTGCTGGGCACACACGTTAACAAAGGTAGGCCACAACGCTTTGGGTTAACTCGAGCTCTTTATTGCTTGCTCACTCGTCAGCACTGCCGTGCTCTGGACTGCGAGCCCGCGTGTATATCCGGAGGCCACGCCTCACCTGGGGCGTGGCCGACACCCACTGGTGCTCGGAATTATGTCACTGCGCCAGCGAGTCATCGTGTCCGCCACACGCGCCCCCCCAGAATTCCCGCGCACCTGAAGGGTCAGTTTGCGGGGCAAACGGATGACCCGGCCGAAGCGCCCTCTGGCGGCTGGCGGGGTCTGGGATGCCGGGATGCCATCTGGGATGCCTCTGGCGGCATCTGGGATGGGTGCAGGGCAGGGGGGTGGCGTGACGGCGGGGTTGGGCGGTGCCAGGGGTCCGCCCGCCGGGGGGCGGCCCCGAAGCGGGGGCAGAGCCGCTGGCGGGGGGTGGTCCAAGTCGAGGTGGGCCGGCTTGAGGCGGTCCACGGAGACGCGGTCAGGAGTACCGCCGACGTCCAGGGTGAAATGCTTCGCCCCGGTCTCCAGCACGCGGAAGGGCCCATCGTACGGGGGCCGCAGCGGTGTCCGGTGGGCGTCGTGGCGGACGAACACGTACTCCGCCGTGCGAAGCTCCGGGGCGACGTGCATTGGCGGGCAACCGTGGTGCGCCGTCGGCACCGGGGCGAACCTCCGGGCGGTCTCCTGCAGGGCGGAGCGCTGCTGCGCCGCGGACCATGGTGCCGGGAAGTCGGGGAGGAACTCGCCCGGCACCCGCAGCGGTTGTCCGAAGACCAACTCCGCCGCGGATGCGCGCAGGTCGTCCTTGGGCGCCGTCCTGAGGCCCAGCAGGACCCAGGGGAGCCTGTCGACCCAGCTGCCGTCACGGAGGCTGGCCCGGAGCACGGCCTTCATGGCGCGATGGAAGCGCTCGTACAGGCCGTTGGCCTGGGGGTGGTAGGCCGTGGTGCGGTGCAGCTGGACGCCAAGCCCCCGTGCTACCGCCCCCCAGAGCTCCGAGGTGAACTGGGGGCCGCGGTCGGACGAGATGTCCGAGGGGGCGCCGAACCGGGCAACCCAAGTGGCGATGAACGCCTGTGCGACGTCCGCCGCCGTCGTTGCTGCCAAAGGCACGGCCTCCGGCCACCGGGTGGTGCGGTCCACCATGGTGAGGACGTGGGTGAAACCCCGCGAGGGGGGGGGCAGAGGTCCCACCAGGTCCATGTGAACATGGTCGAACCGACGTTCGGGCACCGTAAACGGGGCCAGCGGGGCCTGGGTGTGGCGGTGAACCTTCGCGCGCTGGCACGCGAGGCACGTCCTGGCCCAATCGCGGACGGCCTTCCGGAGGCCATGCCAGACGAACTTGTCGGCGACCAGCTTTTGGGAGGCCTTTGTGCCCGGGTGGGACAGGCCGTGGATGGCGTCAAAAACCTGGCGCTGCCAGCCCGCGGGCACGATGGGGCGAGGCCGGCCGAGGGAGACGTCACACAAGAGGGCCACACCCGCGCCGTCGAACGGTACCTCGGTGACGCGGAGGCCCGTGACAGCGGTCCGAAAAGCCTGGACGGCGGGGTCGGCGGACTGGTCCGCCGCCATCCTGGCATAGTCGATCCCGAGGTGGACCGCGTGGGCGACGGACCGGGAAAGGCAATCCGCCACTGGGTTGTCCTTCCCCGCGACGTGCCGGATGTCCGTCTTGTACTCGGACATGGCCGAGAGGTGACGCTGCTGCCGGGCCGACCACGGCTCGGCGACCTTGGCCATCGCGAAAACCAGGGGCTTGTGGTCGACGAAGGCCGCGAACGGGCGGCCCTCGAGCAGATGGCGGAAGTGCCGGACCGCCAGGTGGAGCCCGAGCAGCTCGCGGTCGAAGGTACTGTACCGCCGTTCGTGCGGGCGGAGCTGCCAGCTAAAAAACGCCAGCAGCTGCCAAGCTCCCTTCACCCATTGCTCGTGCACCGCGCCCACCGCGTAGTCTGTCGCGTCGGTGGTGAGGGCGATCGGTGCATCGGGCGCCGGGTGCGCGAGCATGGTGGCGTTAGCCAAGGCGAGCTTCGCGCCCGCGAATGCCGCGTCCATCGGCTCGGTCCAGGCAACGTCGCCTTTGCCCGGCTTCCCCCGGAGGGCCTCGTGCAGGGGGCGCAGGAGCTGGGCGATGCGGGGCAGGAAACGGTGATAAAAGTTCCCCATGCCCAGGAACTCCTGAAGCCCCTTGATCGTGCGGGGGCGCGGAAAACCCCTGACCACCTCCACCATGGCCGGTAATGGGATGGCCCTGTGCCTGGTGACGGGGTGCCCCAAAAAGTCGATTTCGGTGACGCCGAACCGGCACTTGGCGCGGTTGATGATCAGGCCATGTCGGCCCAGGCATTCGAAGAGCGTGCGGAGATGGCGGAGGTGCTCCTCACGGGACGCGCTTGCGACGAGGATGTCGTCCAGGTAGACGTACACGAAGTCCAAGTTGCGCAAGACGCTGTCCATAAGCCGCTGGAACGCCTGGGCCGCATTCTTCAACCCGAAGGGCATCCGCAGAAACTCGAAGAGGCCGAATGCTGTGATGACGGTGTGGAAGTGTAACTCAGTGTAACTTATTGATTGGCACTGGTAACTCATTGATTAAAGACTGGTAACGATTTCGTAAATGGATGCCAAGAATGTGCATGAACATGGTAATCTCTTGTCCACCTGGTCACAGCCCCAGGCTGGAGCACCCCCCTATCGTTTGGTAAACGGAACTCGCAGCAGGAGGGGAGCGAGCTGATGCCAGGACTCGGTGCATGCATGACCTCGGGGCATTAGCGGAGAAAGGATTAGCGCAGCAAGGCCCATAAAAACCAGAGCAAACGATGAGACTTGAGAACTTGTGACCAGAAGCTCTGACCTACGGAACGGAATGGAACCCTATGAACAGCGCTGAGAGAGGACCGGCCGAAAAAAGAAGAACCAACGACTTGAATTAACAATCCGTTTAGCTATTGTAGTCTTTATTGAATTGAAACAAGTGACTTACCAAATGATAATAAATCCTTACTTTATAAAGCTGTTTCGGTCATATTGGAGTCTTGAGTCTCCCACACCATTTCCCCTACAATTTGGAGGCACCGCTGGGATCAATTGGACACATACAAGACCTTTAAAGGTGAGTGTGTCTTGTTTTTGTCCAGTATGATTTACGAACTTGGGAATACATGGAGGATTTGTGTGGGACTTGTGATTGTCCATAGGTAATCCAAGGATGAAACGTTTTAAATGATTCTATTTATTCGTGAGCTTGCGAGAACATTATACGCTGGGTATTAAAGCCTTGCTCTGGTCTGCGGGCAAATCGGCTCATGAAGTGCACCATGAGGCGATTTGTTTGCCGGTTCGGTAAGGTTCGGTAAGGTCCGTACACGTGTACAATCGTGTACACCCGTTTTAAATAAATAATTTTTTTCAGTTTTCCCGCCATGTCTAAAACTCGTTCGATCAACAAATAAATTCATGACAGACAACGCCACCTCATGCTGGTCCAGAATTATTGTGAAAGATGGCGATTGGATGAAAATTGCATACCAACACTCCCTCACTGTCCCTCATTGTCCCTCATGTCCATTCCGGCACCCTGTCTCTTGCTCCCGCTCCTTCTCCCTCCCTTTAGTTCCCATTGGCGGACGCTTTGCGAGGAGCAAAGCGTTTGTGTGAAACCACAACCTCAACCTAGGTTGAAGTTGTTACTGCAGGGTTATTGTTTTTTTTTGTGTATTTTCTCTGCGCCCCATGCTCGCACATTTGGTTGGTACAAATATTTTATTGAAAGGTGAAAGATTTATCTGCGATTAAGCTTCAAAAAAAAAAAAAAAAAAAAAAAAAAAAAGAACCCATCCCTACATCTAAGGATCAGGAATGGAAAATTTGAAGTATTAAAGAGTTTTATGGGATTATAAGGTCATGGGAAAGCTAATGTTAATTGTGGGATGCCAGAGGTAATGGTGTAGTTTAATGCTCACACTGTTTTGGAAAATAATGCTCGATGCAACATGATCCTAAAAAGAACCCATCCCTACATGTAAGGATGTAAGGATGTAACGATGTAAGGTAATATTGAGTTATGGAATTAATTGCTTTCAACAATGCAAAGGGTGACAAGATATGGGATTTTAATGGGATTTTAATGGGATTTTAATGGGATAAATATAGAAGATGTTTGTTTTTGTCAAGAGAAAGTGACAATTGGCGGAGAAGTCACAGAGGCTGGGTTTTGGGCCTTTGACAGCAGAGAAATTGAGTTTTGACAGCAAAAGACTTCCAAATAATGGTTGTGGCAAACAGTGACTTCTGGGATGACAGGGGTGTGGGGTATTTGGCATCGCCAGACTAGCTTATTGGTTTAGGAATGTTTAGAGGTCATTGCAATGTGATAATTACTTGTGATCATTTGTTGTTGGAACGTTTTGGGAACATTCAAATGTTGTGGTTTGCTGACGTTTCCACAACGTCGCCACAACGTTTCACTTTCGTTGTTGCAACGTTTTGCTCCAACGTTTTGGGAACATTTAAATGTTGGGTTTTGCTGACGTTTCCACAACGTCGCCACAACGTTTCACTTTCGTTGTTGCAACGTTTTGCTCCAACGTTTTGGGAACATTTAAATGTTGGGTTTTGCTGACGTTTCCACAACGTCGCCACAACGTTTCACTTTCGTTGTTGCAACGTTTTGCTCCAACGTTTTGGGAACATTTAAATGTTGGGTTTTGCTGACGTTTCCACAACGTCGCCACAACGTTTCACTTTCGTTGTTGCAACGTTTTGCTCCAACGTTTTGGGAACATTTAAATGTTGGGTTTTGCTGACGTTTCCACAACGTCGCCACAACGTTTCACTTTCGTTGTTGCAACGTTTTGCTCCAACGTTTTGGGAACATTTAAATGTTGGGTTTTGCTGACGTTTCCACAACGTCGCCACAACGTTTCACTTTCGTTGTTGCAACGTTTTGCTCCAACGTTTTGGGAACATTTAAATGTTGGGTTTTGCTGACGTTTCCACAACGTCGCCACAACGTTTCACTTTCGTTGTTGCAACGTTTTGCTCCAACGTTTTGGGAACATTTAAATGTTGGGTTTTGCTGACGTTTCCACAACGTCGCCACAACGTTTCACTTTCGTTGTTGCAACGTTTTGCTCCAACGTTTTGGGAACATTTAAATGTTGGGTTTTGCTGACGTTTCCACAACGTCGCCACAACTTTCACTTTCGTTGTTGCAACGTTTTGCTCCAACGTTTTGGGAACATTTAAATGTTGGGTTTTGCTGACGTTTCCACAACGTCGCCACAACGTTTCACTTTCGTTGTTGCAACGTTTTGCTCCAACGTTTTGGGAACATTTAAATGTTGGGTTTTGCTGACGTTTCCACAACGTCGCCACAACGTTTCACTTTCGTTGTTGCAACGTTTTGCTCCAACGTTTTGGGAACATTTAAATGTTGGGTTTTGCTGACGTTTCCACAACGTCGCTACAACGTTTCACTTTCGTTGTTGCAACGTTTTGCTCCAACGTTTTGGGGACACTCAAATGTTAAGTAAATCGGATAAGAATTCACGAGTTATTTAATTATTAGCGATTAAGGAAGTACTTATTTAATTAATTACATTTCGTATTACATTACAGTAATTACATTACAGTAATTACCTGGGGTAATTACAGTAATTACAGTTCCGGTAATTACAGTAATTACAGTAATCATTACAGTAATTGCAGTAATCTTATTACAGTAATTACATTACATTAACTCAGGCACCTTTTGAGTAAGGAAGCTGATATTTGGACATGACACTGACCAAGTGATGTGGCTGTCAAGAAAAATTTTGATTTATTGATTAATCATTTAATAAATTAACTCGTTGATTTATAAATGACTTATTTAATTAAAATTCCTCAGAGATACATCTTCGGATGAGATACTTGCAGATTGGTTATGCTATGAGCCAATTGATTAAGGAAAATATTTTGTGATGGCCATATTGGCAATTTCGTGGCCATATTCGTGGCAACTCAGTTAGTGCCACTGCACCTTTAAAATGCATCCCTGCGTTCATTTTTCGATCGATTGAGTTGAAATTTTGAACAATCGGATCTGGACTGTCGTTGTTAACGACTCTAGCACGCACTCGTCCAATCAGGATGGAGCGGTATGGTCCCCGGATCATCACTGCCCGCAGTGTTAATTAGTTTTACTTTTTCTCTTGGTCATATAATTTTGAAGACATGCATGTCATGATAGAGGAAATGTTTGTTCTGTTGAACGGAATAAATGTTGTTTATTTGTGTGGGTGTGTATTTCTTGTGTATTTTGGATATATTTTCACGACTAATTCCAGTTAACATCCTGCAAAATTTGCTCGTTTGCTGGCCGAGTCGAAATTGCGTTGAGTTTCTATGGCATGCGCCATTAAAAGCGCTGTGTAATGGTTGAGCTCCCTTTTATTTCGTTTTGGTCATGCGGATGAGCAAACAAAGTGACAAATGCTGCGGCTGGAGCAGTAGAAGCGATGTTTTTTTATGGAAACGATGTAATGAGTAATTAAAAGTGGGAGGGGGCAACACCACGCATACCTCTTTTAAGGTGTGTATAAACCCTGGAATAAACGTGGGAGGGGGCAACACCACGCATACCTCTTTTAAGGTGTGTATAAACCCTGGAATATTTCAGCAATCAATACAATGCTGAAACTATGTAAGTAATTTAATGAGTAATTTAATGAGTAACTTAATGAGTAATTTAATAAGTAATTTAATGAGTAATTTAATAAGTAATTTAATGAGTAATTTAATAAGTAATTTAATGAGTAATTTAATAAGTAATTTAATGAGTAATTTAATGAGTAATTTAATGAGTAATTTAATGAGTAATTTAATGAGTAATTTAATAAGTAATTTAATGAGTAATTTAATGAGTAATTTAATGAGTAATTTAATAAGTAATTTAATAAGTAATTTAATGAGTAATTTAATGAGTAATTTAATGAGTAATTTAATGAGTAATTTAATAAGTAATTTAATGAGTAATTTAATGAGTAATTTAATGAGTAATTTAATAAGTAATTTAATAAGTAATTTAATGAGGAATTTAATGAGGAATTTAATGAGGAATTAAAAGTGGGAGGGGGCAACACCACGCATACCTCTTTTAAGGTGTGTATAAACCCTGGAATAAACGTGGGAGGGGGCAACACCACGCATACCTCTTTTAAGGTGTGTATAAACCCTGGAATATTTCAGCAATCAATACGATGCTGAAATGATGTAATTTACTGTGTAAGAGGGTCGACCTTGGGTTTGTTTGGGTTTGTTGTTTATTTTTGTGGGTGTGTATTTTTTGTGTATTTTGGATATATTTTCACGACTAATTCCAGTTAACATCCTGCAAAATTTGCTCGTTTTCTGGCCGAGTCGAAATTGCGTTGAGGTCCTATGGCATGCGCCATTAAAAGCGCTGTGTAATGGTTGAGCTCCCTTTTATTTCGTTTTGGTCATGCGGATGAGCAGACAAAATGACGAATGCTGCGGCTGGAGCAGTGGAAGCGATTTTTGAATTGTTCAATGATTATTCGATATTGTTATGACTTATTGTCAATAGGTATACTAAGTGGCCATGAGGTAGCCTGTTGCTATGTTCAGTTTTATTCTATTGTTGATTATACCACATAGCTGTGGTGATAAAGGAAATGTTCGTTTTAAATAGATGATTATGATAGGACCATGACGATAAAATCATGATGATTATTATGAATGATATCATAGGGTTCAAATGCAGAATGATTGCATGAACTTGGGAAAGAACTTTCAAGCCCTATGGGATAAATTGGGTGTTACAAGCAATGGAGTTTCAAAATTTAGCATGATTGAAGGAATTTTACAGTCTTATTTCAGGAGTTTTACGAAATTTATATTGCCAAGAGATTTGGGTACTATTAAAAAAAAATGATGAGATATTTTTCCCAATGAACTTTAATATCTGCCATCCATTTTGGCTGTCTCACGAATGAAGGATGAGTTGCCTTTAGTGGTTGCAAAGAAAATTTGTGG
Organism: Myxine glutinosa; assembly: GCF_964187855.1. NCBI lineage: Eukaryota > Metazoa > Chordata > Myxini > Myxiniformes > Myxinidae > Myxine > Myxine glutinosa. The sequence continues at coordinate 8,912,380 of NC_136272.1, read as the reverse complement.
AGACCAGGCAAAATGGGGAAATATGTCAGATATGACCCTAGGACAGGACGGTGATTCATCAATTGACATGAGGTACGAAACAGAGGTGACAACCGATGAGATTCGATCTCAGTCAATGGATGGACCTGTCCTGACATCATTGGGGAAAGGGCTTATGCAAGGAGTCATCCAAAATGATTAATTTGATTTATTGATGAATATTGATGAATTAATTGAAATTGAATAATTGATTGAATTGTTGATTGATTGAATCTAATTGATTGAATTTAATTGAATAAATTTAACTGAATAAATTGAACTGAATAAATTGAATTGAATATATTGATTGTTTGATTGATGAAAATACGGTCTCAAGAAAGAAGCTTTGATATCTTTGTGAGATATTATCAATGTGAAGACAACCTTGGAAAATTGAGCAAGGTGGTGAGTTTATATACAGATATATATGTGCGGTTACCATTGTGTGATTTCCCCGTCAACAGAGCGGACACCTGAGGATTCACCCATTTCATACTGACCCTCCGGCTCATCTGCAAATACTGATCTGTGAGATTGGATTGTGCAAAAGCCACAGCTGAGGGAGATTCTCTGGAAATCACCGTTTGAACAGGTGGAGAGATCCTTCCTGGAGGTACGAGTGAAGCTTTAGAGGAACAAACTACAACACATCCAACGCTACTTTGATAAAAGGCAGAATGGGAAATGGAGCCTGCAAGAATACACAAGGACAACCAGAGATTCCACAAAAAGGTACTTGTACACATCATATGTACGACCGTTATGGTGCCGAAGCTATAAGGCAGGTCGAGAATTGGTATTTGTGGACAAAGGGACATGATGAGGAGTTTCCAAGAGATGGTACATTTGAGCGAAGTCGATTGGAAAGATTGGAACAAAGATTGAAAGCCAGGAAGAGACAGAATCTAACGGTAGACTGGCTTGCATTCCATCTTTGGGATGGTGAATCCAGACAACGGGAACAGCAAGAACGGATAACGGATCTAGAACTTAAAATAAAAAGGATACAGGATACAGTGGAGGAGACAAATGCACAACTGCCCTCGAAATTAGGAATGAAAGTGACAGTTGTCCCATCTGATTTCCAGTTGTCTCCCCAAAAAGGACGGTACAGAGAATTTTTTCGTGTTTCAGGAGATAACGAGAGATTGCAGTGGCAACTCAGGGATGTAGAGATGCAGCCCAGCAATACAAGTGCACAGGTGCACAGACCAGGCAACGACAGAAACCGGTGTTTCGAGTGTGGAAAGATGGGACATTGGAGAAGAAGATGTCCGTATGTCAACAGGAAGACAAGTTCATGGGGCAAACCAAGATCAAGGGTACCAGTGCTTACCGGTACCTCAGACAATGATTAGGCCTTCATTGCTGCAAATCCCAAATGATGATTGGCCTCAACAGATTCGATTACTGGACAAACATGAATAACTGTCGATGATTCTTGGGTCTGAAAAGTTGTCGGAGCAAGAATTATTCATTTTTCTTTTGCTTGTAAGCAAATTGATAATTAATTGATCAAATGCCGAAATTGGATCTTTTATGTTGGGCACAAAATTTTAAATTTACAAAGTTTGGAACAATTGCTTTGCAATTTTTTTGGCAAACCAAGTGACAAGAGTCACATCATGACCAGGTGGGAATTTCGGACTATTGTTCCACACGAATGATAGGTCAGTGGTCGAATGACATACAAATGGGTGGGTAGTCAAATTTGGATAAATTATTGTGAGAACTGAAAGGGTAATGTCAATGTGACGTCATAGGGGTTTTCTAAGAATAAACTTTTTGGTCCATTTGTGTATTAGCGCTTATAAAATTGAAGGACAAATTTTGAGAAATTGAAATAAAGTTGACACCCATCCGGATCTGTAAATAAGGGTTCCAACGCAAACAAATACGCATAGTGCATGCGTGTATGGGTATTTTGTGTGTCAGTGTTTTTTTGTTTTTGTGTATCAATCTTACAAGATTGTTGACACCGACAGTGTGCCTTGTCTGGAAAATAGATAGTTCCATGGGGATGGGATCGCATATCGAGAGAATTCGTAAAATAAAAATAAAAAAATAGAAATATAATTTGATTATAAAAAAAATTATCACTTTTGTCAAGGGAGATGGAGAATAAAGATTTGATTTGCTGAGTTATGAGCAGCTATTCATTAATAGTAAAAATTGGGAGTAATCTTGGGATTCCATTGTGATCGAATTTATATGAGAATCAAAGCTATTTATGGATATGAGCTTCATTAAAAAAATGTGGGAGTACAAAATTAGCCAAATTTGGGAGAGGTCTTACACTGACTTCCCAGAGTACTCTGCTCACGGATTTTTATATATATAAACTTGAATTTTATCAGCATATAAATTGTGCTGTATGTATGGATGTGGTTTAGGCAAAGATGATATGGGAAAATAGTAAAGAAAATTTTGCTGGTTTGAATTATTGTGAGTTTTCAGTTCTGGAGTTCAAACAAAGTCACTGGTTAACAGATGAGAAAGGATAGTAAATAAATTATTCGATGCTGGGCAAATTAAGTACGATATTACTAAGACTTATGAGAGCTATTGTTCTTCCTTACAGCAGTGGAAAATTATTGGGAAAAAATTAGATCCAACATAATGAATCTATAAAAGAATGTGATAGGGATAATATCCTCAATTTGTACTAATTATTTGATTGTGGGTAAAGGAATTAATTTATCGTAGTGGATTGTTAACAGCAGCCTGAAAATGTCCTGAGAGTGTGCATCCATGTAATCAGAAATCCCAGATTTGTTTTTACAAACAACATTTTGGTTAGGTCTTGTGTGGACGAACACTTCCTTGGTAGATAAAAAACGGTACTGCATGCTGGCAGCCACTTTTGCGGCCAGTTAGGCCAAACAAATTGAGAGGAAATTGTAGTTAAATACGTAAGTTACACATGGCTATTTGAAAAAAAGGAAATTTGTTGAGATGGGAAACATTTTTCGAAGGTTTATTAAAGTGTTATAATATGACATGTGGCAAGGCAAACTATTGGATGGGAAAATTAGATCTGGCTATAGAATAAATTTATTGACCCCTTGAAGTTAATTCTTCGAATCATTGTTTCACTGGCATTTTTGTTCAAATTGGAAATAGTTTGGTAGAGCTTTGGTTAAAACCTTTGGTTGCGGTATCTTGGAACGAAATGACAAACCATAGGATATTGATAAGAATAGGAAAAATATGGACCCAAAATAGAAAGTTGGATTCATGCCCCTCATTGCAAGCAAGCACATGGGGCTAAGGTGGACGATCCCACAGAAAATGAGGCTGCACCTAGCAGCCCAGCAGAACATTCAGTGGCAGATAAATGATAGTCGTGATTTACAGTCATTTGAATTACATTTTAACACCCCTTGCATTGATAAACATTACATTTTCAACATGTGATATTCCTACTTGGGATAGTGACATTTATTTGCCTACATGACATACAATTACCTGCTGATATTAATACAACATGAGTAAAAATGTATCACAACTACACTCATGATCAGGGGATTGAGTTCAACCCCGGGAGATAGGGGGATCAGGGTAAGACAAATAATCTGATTTATGTTACATATTAAGGGATTTTTCTTTATTTACCTGTTAGGAAGCTTACAAAGATTAGGAAGTTTGGTATATAATGTTGAATGTCATGGACATATAATTATGTTATAGGTGTGAACATATACAAGGGGTAGCTCACATGTTTTACAGATGGCTACAGGTGGGACAAAGGGAAAGACCTTATCAAGACAAGCCGACAAATCAGGGGAAAACAGAGACTTCTACTTCGGATACTCCTTGAAAATGGTGATATTCATCCTAGGAATGAGTTCTCTTGTAGTGGGGACTCTGTGTTGCATACATTGTTTCGGGGTAATAAGAGAACAAAACGCAACATTGGTGGCCGACATACAGATATATGATTATGCGGGACGACATAAGCAAAAAAGAAGTTTAATGGAAGAAAGGGACACACCTTTAGAACCCGATGGATTACACGGGATTAATACTTTTTTACATTTAGCCCACACAAGGGCTGATATAGCAAATGAAAGTAATTGTTGGATATGCACACAAATGCCGCATTCTAGTGAGAACGGAGTACCATTGGAGGCAGTTCCTTTTGGTTGGGATGAATTATGTAGTCGCTTCCCACAGAGGTTGGTAGCAACAATACGACCTGATTTACCAATGTCGATGATGCTAGGGGATGCTAGTTGGGAAAAAGGGGGATATCAATGTGAGGAATTTGAAGACAGTTATAGGCCTAAATATGACAATGAAGTTATGCCCCCTTACGTAACTATTCAACAACAAATAAAAGGGCTCCTATGTTTCATCCGACATCGAACCACAGAGAATAATAAGTTGATGGGAAACTCCACCTGCCACCATTATAGTTACGAGTTGGGCTATATGAGATTGCTTGTCCCAGTAAAGGACACTAGCTTAAAGATGATATCTTTGTATTGGGAAGGAACTTGGATGTCAGATACGACATGGACCTATAATAATACATATTTTATATGTGGACACAAGGCGTATGCGTATCTCCCACTGACATGGTCAGGATCATGTTTTCTTGGGTTTGTGCTTCCACACATGCGCTTGGTAACAAAGTCACCAACGCATATCCTGCACTCTAGGCAGAAAAGAACTATTAGCATGGGGGAATGGGTTGGAATGGTAATATTTCCATTTTATGGAACCTGGAAGGCAGGGCGAGAACTTAGGCACATGGCATTGGCTATGGAGGAGTTGGCAAATAAAACAGCTAGTGGATTGGAAAAACTTACGAGAGAACTGGCAGCAACAAGAACGATGGCATTACAAAATCGTATAGCGTTAGATATGCTGTTAGCAGAAAAAGGAGGTACATGTGCAGTCATTGGTACAGATTGTTGTACGTACATACCTGATGATTCAGAAGAAATTTATAACATAGCCGATACAATCAGACAAGAGGGAGCAAGATACCACGATTATATAAAAGGGGGTGCCTTTGCATGGTTGGGAAACACATTTGGAGGGGTGGTAGCTAAGATACTCCAATATTTGTTTGTTGGTTTAGTAGTTATATTGGCAATTGTTTTAGTGGTGGCTTGCTTGAAAGCCTTAGTGACGGTGTGTTTGAATAAGGTAACCAACAACACGATGATAACGCATGAAGTGACAAATGAGGAAAGAAATGTGGAACCAGAAAAGGAAGACTTTTATGGCGACATAAATATTGAGATTAAAAGATTAAATCAAGTGATGTTGCAAATGAATACAGTATAATTAAGATAATGGCATAACGACAATGTTATGAGTTGTGTCAATTACAATATCAGTGAACTCATATCACCACGAGTGACACACTGTTAGGAAAAAAAAAAAAAAAAAAAAAAAAAGTGGAGAGGAATTATGGTAATAATACACTATGCTTAATTTGTTGGTTTGGGAAAATTGTTGTTGGGAATTAGATATTCCCGTTTGTGATTGTAATCATATACAATTTATTTTCTTAGAGTAGTGCTAAAATACCTGCATGAGTTAATTTTTGAACTATATTAACCTGAAAGCAATTGTGGATGCTATTCTTAGTTTAGTAGTGAAATACATACCTGATTGAATATTATTTGTGTGACGCATATAAATGAATATAACTTTTTGAATGTGTTAAGGAAAAACAACAAATTGTTGAATGTGAAACTGTCGGAAGATATACATGATTATGCTGATTTCATGGTAAGATGTACCCTATCTGATTCAGTGTGTGCGGAAAGCAGATTCAGATGTGACTGAGCATAAGGATAAGACGAGATCACATTTTGAAGGGAGTGCTAACGGAATTGGGAAGAAGTTCGAGAAAGAAAATTTGTGGCTAAAAATGAAGTTAATCATGGCATACACCCTCTTTCTCAAAGAATGATGAAGACATTCTCCCGTGTAACTTGGAGATGAATGCTTACCTTCACCAAGGAAATTTATGTGACCATTTGCCTGGATCACACTGCAACATATGAAAGAAAGGCGATCACTTACTCTTGTTCGAAGGCTTCGAACATTCATCACATCAGAAGTTGCAGGACAACGACATTTTACCCGCAACCTCTGTGAAATGCGGGGACATATGTTATTACTTCACCAACTTCCGGGGAGCCAGCATGGAGCTGCAAACCAATGGCTGTGCCTTTTCACAACAGCTGTGCGCGATTCTGCGGGCCACTCCTGGTATGGACCATGGATGACCTGAACACCATGGTCCCAACATCATTGTGGATGCATCCGGCATCCCTGTTCCACATCTTGCTGGCCAATCAACTTCACACCAATACTTGCTGCCCACTCACAATGAGGGAGGAGGCAAGTCGACTACAACTGGGTGAAGGCCTTGTTCAGGAATTACAATGGTTTACAGCAAAAAGTGGCAAGAATGCTACAAGGAGAGCAGGGTCAGTCTATGACTCCGCAATGTTACCACAACAGCGAAATCCTACACGAAGTAGTGCAGGAGCTATGAAGACATTAGGAGAAAATGTTTCATACCTGGATTCAAACACAAGTGATCAGCCCTTCCTTTCAAACAAAGTCAACATTTGTGTGGAGGCAAACGTTTTTTGCCAGATGGTGCAGATGCTTTACAAAACTTGAAAATGAAGTGAAATTGTTGTATCTTGGTGATGGTGAAGTGTTGTTTTGAAAATATATTTGTGATGCAAATGCAATAGATTGAACAATATGGAAGGAGTCAATGACCAACGAAATGTTTTGTGATTCTTGCAGGATGACGGTGTATGCCTAAGGGAATTTGATTACCAAAGTTATGATTATTTACTTATACTTGTAATGATGTTTACTTGCAGTGATTGATTATTTACTTATACTTGTAATGATGTTTACTTGCAGTTATGATTATTTACTTATACTTGTAATGATGTTTACTTGTAGTGATTGACTGTTTACTTATATTGATGTTTAGATTAATGGTTAATATAAACAAAAACAAAAAGATGAGGGAATTGTGGAAGTGTAACTCAGTGTAACTTATTGATTGGCACTGGTAACTCATTGATTAAAGACTGGTAACGATTTCGTAAATGGATGCCAAGAATGTGCACGAACATGGTAATCTCTTGTCCACCTGGTCACAGCCCCAGGCTGGAGCACCCCCCTATCGTTTGGTAAACGGAACTCGCAGCAGGAGGGGAGCGAGCTGATGCCAGGACTCGGTGCATGCATGACCTCGGGGCATTAGCGGAGAAAGGATTAGCGCAGCAAGGCCCATAAAAACCAGAGCAAACGATGAGACTTGAGAACTTGTGACCAGAAGCTCTGACCTACGGAACGGAACGGAACCCTATGAACAGCGCTGAGAGAGGACCGGCCGAAAAAAGAAGAACCAACGACTTGAATTAACAATCCATTTAGCTATTGTAGTCTTTATTGAATTGAAACAAGTGACTTACCAAATGATAATAAATCCTTACTTTATAAAGCTGTTTCGGTCATATTGGAGTCTTGAGTCTCCCACACCATTTCCCCTACAACGGCCATCTTCGGTATGTCCTCCGGCCTGACGGGGACCTGGTGGTATCCGCGGATGAGGTCCACCTTGGAGAAGAGGGATATTTTCGCCAACCGGGCGGAAACGTCCTGGATGTGAGGGACCGGGTAGCGATCGGGGGTGGTAGCATCGTTGAGGCGGCGTTAGTCTCCGCACGGCCGCCACCCGCCGCCGGGCTTGGGCACAATGTGCAGCGGCGATGCCCATGCACTGTTGGAGCGCCGGATGATGCCCAGTTGCTCCAGCGTGGCGAATTCCCCCTGCGCCACGGCGAGCTTCGCCGGGTCGAGGCGGCGCGCCCGGGCGTAGACCGGTGGCCCGACGGTGGGGATGTGATGCTCCACCCCGTGCTTGACGGCCACCGCCAAGAAAGTGGGCCGCATGAGGGCCGGGAAACTGGCGAGGAGGCGGGTGAACTCGTCCGCTGCCTGAAGCGTGCAGACCAACCTCGCCGGGACCGAACCGCTCAGCAAGCCGCTTGGCGAGCCACTCGGTGAGCCGCCCAGGGAGCTGCTCAACGAACTGCTCAGCGTGCAAGCAAGCGAGCTGAAGGTTTCGGCTTGGACAAGGCATCTGTGCCTCACGTCCACCAGCAGCCCATGCGCACAGAGGAAGTCCGCTCCGTGTAGGCCCATGGGGACACTAGCGGTAACGAACGACCACTGAAAGCGCTGCCCCCCCAACCGCAGCGAGAGACAACGCTTTCCGAACGTGCGGATGGGCGTGCCGTTGGTGGCAAGCAAAGCGGGGGCCCGGCCCTCAGCTTGCTTGTCGGACGCGGAGGCAGGGAGGACGCTCACCTGCTCTCCCGTGTCGCACAGGAAGCGACGACCCGAGGAGGTGTCCGTTATGAACAGCAGGCTGCCAGTATGGCCGACGCTCATGGCAGGAAGCGAGCGCCGGCCTGGCCGTTTCCCGACCTGCCAAAAGTACAAGGCTGGCGGCAAGACCTGGCCTTGTGGCCGAACCTGGTATGGAAATGACACCAGGTCTGGCCCGGTGGTGGTTGTCGCGCCGGTCGTGACGACGGTGGTGGGCGGGGCGTGGCGGCGGCCACTCGCGGATCCGCCCAACCTGCACCGTGTTCGGGAGGATCCGAACGCAAACGCGGATCTGCCCAACCTGCGTCGTGTTCGGGAGGATCCGAACGCAAACGCGGATCCGCCAAACCTACGCCGTGTTTGGGAGGATCCAAACGCCATGCCACGTGGCGATCCGAACCACTCGCGCCGTGCCGGGATCCATGACGGCCGTGCTATATGCCGGCCGTGCGTCGTGGGCCACGAAAAACTTGTCTGCCTCCCTGGCCAGGGCGCGCGGTTCCGTAATGGTCGAACCGGCGAGCGCGAGCCATACCTGTACAGGTAGCTGGCGGAGCAAGAGAGCATGGAAGAGGAAATCCGCGTGGCCATCGCCGAGCAGGGACAGCATGTAATCCATGCGGGTGGACAGTCGTGTGTCGCCGAGGACGGGAAGGTCCAAAAGACGGTCAGCACGGTCGGCCTCTGTGAGGCCAAACGTGTCGAGGAGGAGTCGCTTGAGCACCGCGTACTTGCTCTCTTCCGGCGGGTGCCGGAGGAAGGACACGACTCGGGTGGCCGTGCCGGATCCAAGGGCAGCGACCACGTAAAAGTACCTCGTGTCGTCCGTCGTGACGCCCGGAGCTGGAATTGGGCCTCGGCCTGTAGAAACCAGGTGTCGGCCTGCGCTTCCCAGAACTCTGGTAGCTTGATCGCGACAGCGTTGGTGGCCATAGCGCGTTCGGGGAACAGCAACGGCTGAACCAGTTGGAGGTCACCAGTGTGGTGCTGCGCACACACGTTAACAAAGGTAGGCCACAACGCTTTGGGTTAACTCGAGCTCTTTAGTATTGCTTGCTCACTCGTCAGCATTGCCGTGCTCTGGACTGCGAGCCCGCGTGTATATCCGGAGGCCACGCCTCACCTGGGGCGTGGCCGACACCCACTGGTGCTCGGAATTATGTCACTGCGCCAGCGAATCATCATGTCCGCCACAGAGAAAGCACCGACGTGGTGACATCACCCCGCACACCAAGTGGGGGTGGGCCACGCCCGGGAGAGAGGCGTGGCCTCACGATATACACTGGGCGCGCAGCCCTGAGCAGCTCAGTGTTACAGTGAGCTCTTGAATAAAGACTCTTACAAATTACCGCGTTGTCCGCTTCCTCCTTGCTTACAAGCAGCGAGCGTAACACCGCGCTTTACTGGTGACGTCGACGTTGGATCTGCCGTAGCGATCCTTCCAAACACGACGCCATTGCCATGGCCAACAACGCGATGTCGGTTAAACTTCCCGAATTTTGGGAGGCCCAGGCCGAAGTTTGGTTCGTCCAAGCCGAAGCCCAGTTTCAGCTTCGGCGCCTCACCGGCGACGACACACGCTACTGCCACGTCGTCGCCTCCCTCGGGCCCGGCATGGCCGCTCGAGTTGTGTCCGTCCTTCGCCACCCACCGGACGGCCACAAGTACGAGGCACTCAAGCGGCTGCTCCTAGCCACGTTCGGCCTCACGGAGGACGTACGGGCCGACCGCCTCCTGGATCTCCCCGAGCTCGGCGACACGCGCCCGTCAGTCCGAATGGACCATATGCTGTCGCTGTTGGGCGACGAAGCCCCTGGTTCTCTATTCCGGGCGCTTTTCCGTCGCCAACCTCCAGCACAGGTACGCCTCGCGTTGGCCGGGACCGTGCTAACGGAACCCTGAGCATTGGCCGCCGAGGCGGACAGGTACTTCGCGGCTTCGGACACGCGGGCGAGAGTCGGCGCGGCCATCGCGGACCTCGAGGCTGATGCTGCTGCCCACCTCGTGGATCCCGAGGCTGATGCTGATTCACAGCATCAGCTTACACAGCATACGCAGCATGCTGATACGCACCTCGTGGCCGGCGCCACGGCCCGCCCACCGCCGCGGCGAAAACCGCCACCGCGGAGAAAACCGCTGGCTCCATCGGCCTGGCGGAGCCAGCCGCACTCCTCCAGCTCCACCACCTGGTGCTGGTTCCATGCCAAGTTCGGCCACGAGGCTCGACAGTGTCATCCGCCATGCTCCTTCAACAGGTCGGGAAATGCCCGGGCCGGCGCTCGATAGTGGCAATGAGCGCCGGCCGTTCGAGTAGCCTGCTGTTCATAACGGACACCTTATCCGGGCGCCGTTACCTGTGCGACACGGGAGCACAGGTGAGTGTCGTTCCTGCCGGTACGTCGGACAAGCACGCCGCGGGCGGGGGCCCCGCGCTGCTTGCCGCGAACGGGACGCCCATCCGTACGTACGGAAAACGCTGCCTCTCTCTGCGGTTCGGAGGGCAGGTTTTCCGATGGTCGTTCGTCACCGCCGACGTGCCCATGGCATTGCTTGGCGCGGACTTCCTGTGCGCCAATGAGCTCCTGGTCGACGTAAAGCACAGACGTCTTGTCCAGGCCGAGACGTTCAGCTCGCTCGCTTGTGCGCTGCCCAGCTCGTCGAGCAGCTCACTGAGCAGCTCATCGAGCGGCTTGCCAAGCGGCTTGCCGAACGGTTCGGTTCCGGCCACATTGATCTGTACGCTTCCGGCAGCGGACGAATTCACCCGCCTCCTCGCCGGCTTCCCGGCCCTCACGCAGCCCACCTTCTCGGCGGGGGTCGTCAAGCATGGGGTGGCCCATCACATCCCCACCGTCGGGCCACCGGTCTACGCCCGGGCACGTCGCCTCGAGCCGACGAAGCTTGCGGTAACAAAAGCGGAGTTCGCTACTCTGGAGCGACTCGGCATCGTTCGGGGCTCGGAGAGTGCTTGGGCGTCGCCGCTGCACATCGTGCCAAAGCCCGGCGGGGGATGGCGACCGTGCGGGGACTATCGCCGTCTCAATGACGCCACCACCCCCGACCGCTACCCCGTCCCCCACATTCAGGACTTTTCCGCCCGTTTGGCGGGCATGTCCTTCTTCTCGAAGGTGGACCTCATACGCGGCTACCATCAGGTCCCCGTCAGGCCGGAGGACGTCCCGAAGACGGCGGTCATCACACCGTTCGGACTCTTCGAATTCCTGCGGATGCCCTTCGGTCTGAAGAATGCGGCTCAGGCGTTCCAGCGGCTGATGGACAGCGTCCTGCGCGACTTGGATTTTGTATACGTCTACCTGGACGATATCCTCGTCGCCAGCGCGTCCCGCGAAGAGCACCTACACCACCTCCGCACGCTCTTCGAACGCCTGGGCCAGCATGGCCTGATTGTGAACCCCGCAAAGTGCCGGTTCGCCGTCGCCGAAATCGATTTTCTGTGGCACCGCGTCACCAGGCACGGAGCCGTCCCCCTGCCGGCCAAGGTGGAGGTGGTGAAGGGGTTTCTGCGCCCCCGCATGATCAGGGGGCTGCAGGAGTTCCTGGGCATGGTGAACTTTTACCATCGGTTCCTGCCCCGTATCGCCCAGCTCCTGCGCCCCCTGCACGAAGCTCTCCGAGGTAAGCCGGGCAAAGGCGACGTTACCTGGACCGAGCAGATGGACGCGGCGTTCATGGGCGCGAAGCTCGCCTTGGCTAACGCCACCATGCTCGCGCACCCGGCGCCCGATGCACCGATCGCCCTCACCACCGATGCCTCGGACTACGCGGTGGGCGCGGTGCACGAGCAATGGGTGCGTGGAGCTTGGCAACCGCTGGCGTTCTTTAGCCGGCAGCTTCGCCCGCCCGAACGCCGTTACAGTACCTTCGACCGTGAGTTGCTCGGGCTTCACTTGGCGGTCAGGCACTTCCGCCATCTGCTCGTGGGCCGTGCGTTCACGGCCTTCGTCGACCACAAGCCGCTGATCTTCGCGATGGGCAAGGTCACCGAGCCGTGGTCGGCCCGGCAGCAGCGTCACCTCTCGGCCGTGTCCGAGTACACGACGGACATCCGGCACGTCGCGGGGAAGGACAACCCGGTGGCGGATTGCCTTTCCCAGGCCGTCGCCCACGCAGTCCACCTCGGCATCAACTATGCCCGGATGGCAGCGGACCAGGCCGCTGACCCCGACGTCCAGGCTTTGCGGACCGCCGTCACGGGCCTCCACGTCACCGAGGTGCCGTTCGACGGCGCGGGCGCGGCCCTCTTGTGCGACGTCTCCCTCGGGCGGCCTCGCCCCATCGTGCCCGCTGGCTGGCAGCGCCAGGTGTTTGACGCCATTCACGGCCTGTCCCACCCGGGCGCGAGGGCCTCCCAAAGGTTGATCGCCAACAAATTCGTCTGGCATGGCCTCCGGAAGGCCGTCCGCGGCTGGGCCAGGACGTGCCTCGCGTGCCAGTGCGCCAAGGTGCACCGGCACACCCAGGCCCCATTGGCCCTGTTTACGGTGCCGGAACGCCGGTTTGACCACGTCCACGTGGACCTGGTGGGACCTCTGCCCCCCTCGTGGGGTTTCACCCACGTCCTCACCATGGTGGACCGCACCACCCGGTGGCCGGAGGCCGTGCCCTTGGCATCGACGACGGCGGCGGACGTCGCGCAGGCTTTCATCGCCACCTGGGTCGCCCGGTTCGGCGCTCCCTCAGACATCTCGTCCGACCGCGGCCCCCAGTTCACCTCGGAGCTCTGGGGGGCGGTCGCGCAGGGGCTCGGGGTCCGGCTGCACCGATCCACGGCCTACCACCCCCAGGCTAACGGCTTGTGTGAGCGATTTCACCGCTCATTGAAGGCCGCGCTCCGGGCCACCCTCCGCGACGGCGGCTGGGTCGACAGGCTCCCCTGGGTCCTGCTGGGCCTCCGGACGGCGCCCAAGGAGGACCTGCGCACATCCGCGGCGGAATTGGTCTTCGGGCAACCGCTGCGGGTGCCGGGTGAGTTCCTCCCCGACTCCACGGCACCATGGTCCGCGGCACAGCTTGGTACATGCCGGTTTAGGGGTTCGCCCCGGTGCCAACGGCATGCCACGGGCACCCACCGACACACGTCGCCCCGGAGCTTCACACGGCGGAGTACGTCTTCATCCGCCACGATGCCCACCGGACACCACTGCGGCCCCCGTACGACGGGCCTTTCCGCGTGCTGGAGACCGGGGTGAAGCACTTCACCCTGGACATCGGCGGTACTCCTGACCGCGTTTCTGTGGACCGCCTCAAGCCGGCCCACCTCGACGTGGACCATCCACCGCCAGTGGCCCGACCCCTGCGTCGGGGCCGCCCCCCTGCGGGCGGACCCCTGGCACCGCCCAGCCCCGCAGCCACGCCGCCCCCCGGTCCTGCACCCATCCCAGGGGCAGCCGGAGGCATCCCAGACACCGCCAGTCGCCAAGGGGCGCTTCGGCCGGGTCATCCGTTTGCCCTGCAAACTGACCCTTCAGGTGCGCGGGGATTCTGGGGAGGCGCGTGTGGCGGACACGAAAGCACTGACGTGGTGACATCACCCCGCACACCAAGTGGGGGTGGGCCACGCCCAGGAGAGAGGCGTGGCCTCACGATATACTCGGGGCGCGCAGCCCTGAGCAGCTCAGTGTTTCAGTGAGCTCTTGAATAAAGACTCTTACAAATTACCACGTTGTCCGCTTCCTCCTTGCTTACAAGCAGCGCGCATAACACCGCGGCTGAACCAGTTGGAGGTCACCAGTGTGGTGCTGGGCACACACGTTAACAAAGGTAGGCCACAACGCTTTGGGTTAACTCGAGCTCTTTAGTATTGCTTGCTCACTCGTCAGCATTGCAGTGCTCTGGACTGCGAGCCCGCGTGTATATCCGGAGGCCACGCCTCACCTGGGGCGTGGCCGACACCCACTGGTGCTCGGAATTATGTCACTGCGCCAGCGAGTCATCGTGTCCGCCACATTACTACATTTAATCTGAACTACATTCAATCTAAATTACTACATTTAATCTGAACTACATTCAATCTAAATTACTACATTTAATCTGAACTACATTCAATCTAAATTACTACATTTAATCTGAACTACATTCAATCTAAATTACTACATTTAATCTGAACTACATTAAATCTAAATTACTACATTTAATCTGAACTACATTCAATCTAAATTACTACATAGCTCTGTGGGTTGTAGTTGGGATTCAGAGTTTGAAGAAAAATGAGGAAACGAGTCATCACCACCGACTTGGTACACGCCGGTTTAGGGCGGCTCGATGAAGAAGAAGAAGAAGTTTTATAGAGGAAGAAGATTAACCCTGCGTCATTCTGACGAATTTGTGATTTTCAGATCACGTGATTTGCGGACGTGTGTGGCGCTTGAGGTGAGTGTTCGGCCGTTAAAAAAGTCTGACACAAAAACGGTCATTTGTGTTGTCGTTCGCGGTCGGTGTGGGTTTTTTCGTCGCCCCGTCGACCCCCCGGCGATCTCGGACTGGTGTAGGTTGCGATGTTGACCGAATTACGAAAGGTTTTGGTGATTATTCAGTTTGCGTTCCTCGTACAGTACGAGTGGTAATTGTTTCGATTCCGGGAGCCTTTTGGGCATTTTGCTTTCCTTTCTTCGCAGGACGTTGTTCGGTGTGAGGGGAGAAGCGACGGAGCTGGTGGGGAGGGAGGTCTAGGGGAGGTTTGAGGATTGAATCTGTAACCCCATACTAATTACTATGGTGTGTTAATTAATAATAATAATAATATGGTGGAAGAGGTGACAGGGTGGGGTCGTGGATCAAGGGGCGTGTTTGATGTTACGGGTCGTTGTGTGTTGTGTTGTGTTGTGTGATGGGGTCGTGGTGTGTTGTGTGGTGGGGTCGTGGTGTGTTGTGTGGTGGGGTCGTGGTGTGTTGTGTGGTGGGGTCGTGGTGTGTTGTGTGGTGGGGTCGTGGTGTGTTGTGTGGTGGGGTCGTGGTGTGTTGTGTGGTGGGGTCGTGGTGTGTTGTGTGGTGGGGTCGTGGTGTGTTGTGTGGTGGGGTCGTGGTGTGTTGTGTGGTGGGGTCGTGGTGTGTTGTGTGGTGGGGTCGTGGTGTGTTGTGTGGTGGGGTCGTGGTGTGTTGTGTGGTGGGGTCGTGGTGTGTTGTGTTGTGTGGTGGGGTCGTGGTGTGTTGTGTGGTGGGGTCGTGGTGTGTTGTGTGGTGGGGTCGTGGTGTGTTGTGTGGTGGGGTCGTGGTGTGTTGTGTGGTGGGGTCGTGGTGTGTTGTGTGGTGGGGTCGTGGTGTGTTGTGTGGTGGGGTCGTGGTGTGTTGTGTGGTGGGGTCGTGGTGTGTTGTGTGGTGGGGTCGTGGTGTGTTGTGTGGTGGGGTCGTGGTGTGTTGTGTGGTGGGGTCGTGGTGTGTTGTGTGGTGGGGTCGTGGTGTGTTGTGTGGTGTGTCGTGTGGTGGGGTCGTGGTGTGTTGTGTGGTGGGGTCGTGGTGTGTTGTGTGGTGGGGTCGTGGTGTGTTGTGTGGTGGGGTCGTGGTGTGTTGTGTGGTGGGGTCGTGGTGTGTTGTGTGGTGGGGTCGTGGTGTGTTGTGTGGTGGGGTCGTGGTGTGTTGTGTGGTGGGGTCGTGGTGTGTTGTGTGGTGGGGTCGTGGTGTGTTGTGTGGTGGGGTCGTGGTGTGTTGTGTGGTGGGGTCGTGGTGTGTTGTGTGGTGGGGTCGTGGTGTGTTGTGTGGTGGGGTAGTGGTGTGTTGTGTGGTGGGGTCGTGGTGTGGTGTGTGGTGGGGTCGTGGTGTGGTGTGTGGTGGGGTCGTGGTGTGGTGTGTTGTGTGGTGGGGTCGTGGTGTGGTGTGGTGTGTTGTGTGGTGGGGTCGTGGTGTGGTGTGTTGTGTGGTGGGGTCGTGGTGTGGTGTGTTGTGTGGTGGGGTCGTGGTGTGTTGTGTTGTGTGGTGGGGTCGTGGTTTGTGTGTGTGGTGGGGTCGTGGTTTGTGTGTGTGGTGGGGTCGTGGTGTGTGTGTGTGGTGGGGTCGTGGTGTGTGTGTGTGGTGGGGTCGTGGTGTGTGTGTGTGGTGGGGTCGTGGTGTGTGTGTGTGGTGGGGTCGTGTGGTGGGGTCGTGGTGTGTGTGTGTGGTGGGGTCGTGGTGTGTGTGTGTGTGGTGGGGTCGTGGTGTGTGTGTGTGTGGTGGGGTCGTTGTGTGTGTGTGTGTGGTGGGGTCGTGGTGTGTGTGTGTGTGGTGGGGTCGTTGTGTGTGTGTGTGGTGGGGTCGTGGTGTGTGTGTGTGGTGGGGTCGTGGTGTGTGTAGTGGGGTCGTGGTGTGTGTGGTGGGGTCGTGGTGTGTGTGTGGTGGGGTCGTGGTGTGTGTGGTGGGGTCGTGGTGTGTGTGGTGGGGTCGTGGTGTGTGTGGTGGGGTCGTGGTGTGTGTGGTGGGGTCGTGGTGTGTGTGGTGGGGTCGTGGTGTGTGTGGTGGGGTCGTGGTGTGTGTGGTGGGGTCGTGGTGTGTGTGTGGTGGGGTCGTGGTGTGTGTGTGTGGTGGGGTCGTGGTGTGTGTGTGTGGTGGGGTCGTGGGGTGTTGTGTGTGGTGGGGTCGTGGGGTGTTGTGTGTGGTGGGGTCGTGGGGTGTTGTGTGTGGTGGGGTCGTGGGGTGTTGTGTGTGGTGGGGTCGTGGTGTGTTCTGTGTGGTGGGGTCGTGGTGTGTTCTGTGTGGTGGGGTCGTGGTGTGTTCTGTGTGGTGGGGTCGTGGTGTGGTGTGTGTGGTGGGGTCGTGGTGTGGTGTGTGTGGTGGGGTCGTGGTGTGGTGTGTGTGATGGGGTCGTGGTGTGGTGTGTGTGATGGGGTCGTGGTGTGGTGTGTGTGATGGGGTCGTGGTGTGGTGTGTGTGATGGGGTCGTGGTGTGGTGTGTGTGATGGGGTCGTGGTGTGGTGTGTGTGATGGGGTCGTGGTGTGGTGTGTGTGATGGGGTCGTGGTGTGGTGTGTGTGATGGGGTCGTGGTGTGGTGTGTGTGATGGGGTCGTGGTGTGGAGTGTGTGATGGGGTCGTGGTGTGGAGTGTGTGATGGGGTCGTGGTGTGGAGTGTGTGATGGGGTCGTGGTGTAGAGTGTGTGATGGGGTCGTGGTGTGGAGTGTGTGATGGGGTCGTGGTGTGGAGTGTGTGATGGGGTCGTGGTGTGGTGTGATGGGGTCGTGGTGTGTGATGGGGTTGTGGTGTGGTGTGTGATGGGGTCGTGGTGTGGTGTGTGATGGGGTCGCGGTGTGGTTCGTGGTGTGTTGTGTGATGGGGTCGTGGCGTGGTGTGTTGTGTGATGGAGTCGTGGTGTGTTGTGGGGGGGTCGTGTTGTGTGGTGGGGTCGTGGTGTGGTGTGTGATGGGGTCGTGGTGTGTGGTGGTGTGTTGTGGGGTCGTGGTGTGTGGTGGTGTGTTGTGGAGTCGTGCCATCGGAGGAAGCATTTGGTGCTTGGTCTGGTGGTTGCTGATTTTGATATTTCTGGGTTCATGCAATATGACGATCCCAAGCTGAGGTGGTTGTGGTTGTGGTTGTACACACGACCCCGACGGGTTTCCAGCGGACTTGGTTCTTTCGGTTACAGATCCCACACTAGTTGGTTAATGTTTCTCTAATTTAATCTTGTTTGTAAAATGGCGTCGATGATAACACTTCGTGGGGAATTCTCATGTTCCATGTACCTCTTAAACTTTACCAACGTAGTCGTTGTCCTCTTCTGCAATTCCTGCTCATTGTTACCTCGTTCTCCTCCCGTGTTTTTAGTTTCACAACAGAACCCACTGCTTCCTGCTGCTCTCACCAGACGGTGAACATTTGTCAAAATGGAGAACTTGCTTCGTGAACGAAACGTTAACATTCGTACCTTGATGGACTTATCGCACATGTGAGTCAACAACACCTGTCAATCTCACATACCTTGCGGGTCCATCGTAGAGTTCCCTTACAAGGAAGGTCCACCTGCCAGGAGACAATTGGGCACATCCAGCTTGTGCAATAGATGCTAACCTATGGTGTTTTCTCTACGTGCTCTATGCTTAAATGTTGAGGGTCAAACAGGTAAGCAGCTCGTACCATTTTATGACTTCCGTGGTCGGGTTTGAACCTCTGACCACAGACTCTGAGTGGACGATCTAACCATTACATCACCCCGGGTCTTGTGCCTAACTATGTTTTTGTACCTTTGATGTCACGTGCACTCATCTGCATTACCCAGGTGACACTAATTTGTATTACCCAGGTGACATTCCATTGGCACGTTTGTTGTCCCGTGTCTTGTCGTTATTCCCTCGTATCTTGTGATGCATCGAAATACCTGAATCTTTAGTTATTATTCCCCGACAGGTTTTACTGGATGGAACTCTGTTTGTTGTCCGTCTGTCTGTCTCACCTGTGGTTTTCCGCATTTTTTTCCCCATACCCCATAGCATATTCACCTGAAACCTGGTACATGCCTTTATTATGACAAGTTACCGAACAGGTTTGAGTTTCGGAGCGTTTCATCAATTTTTTCCGAGTTATGCCCTTTTTCGACATAGAAAATACCACACCTGTGGGGCACAGGTATTGCAAAAAAAGTCTTTCCTCGTGGACCACGTCCGCTTCATCACATGAGGATGGCGTGGCTTGGAAAGGCCTTGATCGACAAAAACGAACTGTTTAGGTCTTTGTTGATAAACCTTGCACTTGCTGAGGGTCAATGTTCCCAAGAGGTTGTACTGCTGCGGAGTTGTGAAGCAACTTTGTAAACAATGCTGCAATCTTCCACCCACTGTCTCTTCTTCCCCCACTCCCCATGACTTATTCTTCCTCTTCTTCACACCCTCCCTCCCACACCCTACTTATTGTATGGAAACTTTCAACCTGCCTTCTGGTTTCATATTTACCCCCACTTCCAATCTCTCAAAACATTTGAATTGGAGTTTACCTGTTTGGTATTTACATATCCCCTACCCCTCGTCCACCTTCCACCCAAAGCCCTCCTAAAATATTCCAATTGCATCCATGGAGTATACGTGCCTCCCATTCTCCCCTCCTCCATTTCATTCCACAAGGCCTCTTCAAAAACCTCATCAAATTGCATTATTTGAGTACTCTGACGTGGGGTTTGGTCGATTGAAGGGTTCTTTTGTATGATGAAATGACATGAAGGTGCAACCACCTGTAGCTCGTCGTGTTTATTGGGGTTCGTCCCGTTGTTTTTCCTAAGTGGAACCTGATCGTCTGAGCGCCGGTGCTCGTGTTGCCATTTTGCTTCAACATCGTGGAATTGATGCAAATCCTCCTTTTCCGTTCAGTGACGTGAGCACACGCGAACACCTCAAGAACGTGTACGCGTGTCTGTGCATCAGCATGTTGTCTGCTGCCACCGGAGCCTTCCTGCAGTTCCATTCTGCCTTCCCGCAGGTATGCCCAGGTGACCTTTGTCTGCACGATGTCATGGAGGCTGGTTTAAACGGTATTGAGCCGTGTGGTTTACATTATTTTGTAATACTTTGGTAGCGGACACAAAAACAAATAAATAAATAAACGACACCGCGGGTGGCTGAAGGAAATGGGATTGCTGTCTGTGGGATCGGATGCCGTTATTTAAGGTTTTTGCATCCTATTATTATCCCCATGCTTTTTTTGAAAATAAAATAGTTGGGTTGTTGCTCTTTAATGGCCACTATTATCCCACCTTGTGGGATCGGCCGGGGGAAGCTTGGCCCAAGTCTTTCACGAACCGACCTGGACAGGCCTGACATTCCATCCTGACATTGGATGTCAAATTGTAATTGGATCCGTCTGTCTTCGTTTGGCCGTCACGCTCTCCGAAGACCAAAACGGTTGTGCAGAAATTCTCCAAACTCGGCAGTTATGATCACCATGTGGCACAAATGTGCAAGAGCCGTATCATTTTTGGACCCGCCCCCGGGGGCAGGGCCAAAAGGTCAAACACCAAAAATATGCAGTTGGGAGCAGATTTTGAAACTTTTTTTAATTTTTTTAAATGAAACTTTGTATAAGCAATGAACATTTATGGATTGTATGAAATGTGGAACGATTTTATTTTATTTTTGGATTTGATCACTGGTTCATGCTCTCGGGGATGGGAACTTGGGGGTCACAGGGGTCAAAACAAAAGATTGTTTGTGTGGTTGTTGTTTGTTTTTTAAAACTCAGAATTTGATATTGGGTCATTCGTGGTGGAACTTTTATGAGCCTTCTTTAAAATTTGCTTCAGGTGGGGATTTGCGATGCTGCCATCGACTTGCCTCTAGTCACTAACTTAAGTTGCTAAAAAACAACAACAACAGTGCCCCAAATCTATAAGCTGTACATTTCCTTTTAGAATGTAATTGTAATGCGTACAGCACAGTCTGTCCGTTCATGATGAGATTTTGATCAAGATCCCTTTGTTTTGAATGCTGCTAGTGATGACTAGTGTGAAAAGAAAATCCCAACTGTCGTTTTCAACCAAGCACAAGTGAGCTGGTGACATGGGCACACGCGAACGCAAAGCTGCCCATCACAGCCACATCTGCCATTGTCGTGCCCGGCCCCGTTTTGGTGGATTTGTCTGTTTCAACAGACATCCGTGCTTGCGACACCTTTGGCCCTGACGGTCGCTAGTGCATCACAATCCCTTGACTTGCCGTCCATTGTAACACTCGGCACCACTCTTGGTTAGTCTGAACCGGTCTGTTGTAACGGAGTTCTGGCAGGAAACCCCACCGACTGGTCGTTGGCAGAATAGGAGAGGCCATGCCCGAAATGGTTCCGAACTTTCCCTCATTCGGTGAGACGTTTGACCTTGATGGTTAGGAAAACGTGTTCCACTGACTAGATGGAAGGACGAGTCTTGCAGTGACGCACTTGAGCACTCGACGAGCATAATCCTTGGGACGCTTGTAGCTTCTGTCGTTGTACTCGCGTTGAGCTTCGTCGCGCACGATCCCAGCCACCAAACCAACGGGCAATTGGAATTGAAACCTTGAAAAGCAGTCTCGAGTGTTTCAAAATCAGTTTATGGTGCTCCTGATGACACCTGGGTGACGTGAAGCGGTGGCTGTCAAACGTACGTGGACGGTACGCCATCTTAACCGAAGTTCCACTATTGTGGTTCTAACTGTATCGAATTGGAACCGTTTTTCGGTGCAGAGCTGAAGATGATTCATTTCCTGCTTCACTACTGCTGCAAAGCTTGTGAAGTGTTGTTTACCCATAATACCGTTGGAGCTATCTTTCACTCTTTCGGCACTTTGAAACCGGCTTCCACCTTCAGCGAACGTACGAGTCAGTTGCGACACTTTTGAAGCGACCAGTACGTGTACACGAAACGCTTCACTGTGCACGACAGCCTCACTTCTGAATGAAGTGTTGTAACAGCTGCAATGCTATTTCACTTCATCAGCACCGGTGTCTCCGTGTTGGATCTGCACCAGGATTTGCTGTTTTTATTATGGGAACGCCCGTCGTGCAACACGGGATGGCTTTCTCCAGCCGTCGTCTTCCATCTTTCTGGCCTTGTTTTGGTTTTCCTGACTCGCGCATTTGAACCCCTTTTCTGGGATAGAGGTTTATCCATATTTGGGTCCTGTGAATGTAGAATGACCGGGCGGTTGTGTTTCCATCGTCGACACCCCCTGGTTGGTTTCTCCTCTTTTGCAGCCATTGCACATGGTATTTGTTCATGAAATTAAGATGGCACCGTCTCTGGTAGCCTCCCACTGGACCATCTTCCTACTTCCTCTGCATAGCAAATGTCACCAAATTGTTGTTGTTAATCTGCATCTGCAAACGTCTGCCATTGCTTGTGAAATGTAAATCGCAGTCAAAGTTGGTCTTGTCCAGGAAAAAGGTGGCGCAGCCATTTATTTATTTTCAGGTCCAAAGCGGTGCTGTTTTCTTGTAATTGGTTAGAAAATTGCCTTAGTAGTTTGTTTGTAATGCATTGGGGGATGAGCACAAGCTAAGGCCTACACTAATGTCGACTGTTAACTAAACCCAGGAGAGTCGTGCTAGAAACGAGTCGCTCCCATTTTCTGATAACATGCTAAGTACAAGTATCGGTACCGAGCAAGCGTTGATATTTGCAGCCTACAGGTAGGTGTACCAAGGTCGTGAACAATTTCTGGGGTGGGGGCAAAAGGTCAAACACCGAAAAATGCAATTACAGGCATGTTTTAAAACATTTTAAAAATGCGACTTTGTGTATTCAATGAACATTGGGAATCGCATTAAATATGTAACAATTTTTTTTTGTATTTGACCCCCAGTTCATGTCCCTATGGTGGGGAAATTTTATCTCGATTTGATTTTGGGTCATTTCCTGGTGGAACTTTTTTTTGCCATCTTTGAACTTTGTTTTAGTGAGATGTGAGATGTGAGATGTTTTAGTCGAGTGAGATGTGCATGGAAGAAGTTTCGGGAACTGAGTGGCGTGCTGATGATGAGGGGAGTGTCGTTGAAGCTGAAGGGAAAGGTGTATGCTGCATGTGTGAGAAGTGTTATGATTTATGGGAGCGAGACATGGGTAATGAACGTGGAGCAGCAACGAAGGTTGGAAAGGGTGGAAATGCGAATGGTTCGGTGGATGTGTGGAGTATCGTTGAGAGAGAGGAAGACAAATGATGAATTGCGAAAGATGATGGGAATAGAGCCTGTGATTGATGCTGTGAAGAGGAACAGGTTGAGATGGTTTGGTCATGTGTTGAGGAAGGATGAAAGTGACTGGTTGAGAAGAGTGATGGAAATGAATGTAGAAGGAAGTAGAAGACTGGGAAGACCGAGAAAGACTTGGCTAAAGATGGTGGAAGAAGAAATGCGGGCAAGGGGGTTAACAAGGAGAGATGCAGTAAATAGGGCAAAATGGAGAACATTGTCATGGGGACCGCAAGGCTAACCCCCGCTCTAGCAGGGAAAATGGCCTTTAAAATGCATGTTGTTGTTGTTTGTTTGAACTTTGTTTTAGGTGGGAAGTGTGGGGATTTGCGATGGCGTGCCATCGACTTCGCCCCCGCTTTTAATTGTCTAACGTACCTGCTCACCTTGAAAAGTTTGAACAAAGATGTACGAATGATCCTTGTTGGAGGCCATGGAATGTCTTCTGCTTTAAATGCATGACACTGTTTGTACGAGTTTTTTTTTTAACCCTTTCTTCTCCTGCGTGGTTTTTAGATTTTTGTGCACGCTTCACCCTTCGTGGGACTCGGGCTTTTCTTCTGGCTTATGGCAACTCCTCGGAATGGCCGCAACGACCTCAAGCGGCTTGGGATCCTCACGGCATTCGCACTGAACATCGGTACGTTCAGACAGGGTGTGTTTAAACGCGGGTGATTAAACGTGAAAAAAAAAAAAAACTCCTTTTGCAAAGCGAACCTGCCATTTGACAGGTAACACTTCATGCCTCCGAAGGCGCTGGGGAGGCTTTTGTTTTTGGGTTGTCCGTTCGTTCATGCGTGTAGCAGATTTTCGTTGCCGAGATAACTTGTGAACCGCTAAAGGGATTTCAACCAGACTTTGTACCAGTATGTATCATGATGCAAAGATGAAGTGATTCGGTTTTGGGGTCAGAGGTCTATGGCCATGTGACTTTTAATTGAAAATATTTGTTACCACAATAACTTGTGAACCACAGGAGCAATTTCAACAAGATTTGGCACAAGTATGGAGTGCACAGTAGACGCAAAAACACAGCATTGCCATCTCAACGTTTGCTCGAGTCACTCGTCCCGTCTGTTTTATAAACGGTCGTTCATTTGGCCCGTTGGTGCAACGATATGCCGATCTCCAGTTGTGATTCACTCAAACTGTGACCGTGGCATTGCCATTGTGCTCGAGGGTTCAAGAAAGCGATGCGTGAGTGTTCCTGCATGCTTGGACGTTCAGTTGTTGTCTGACGGGATGGTGCACAGGTGGCGCACTTACCTTTGAGAACATGGGTTCAATAAACCGTCTGATCTGTGCTCCGTAGGTGGGGTGTTGCATCGCAAAGTGCATCGTCCCTCGTGTGGATGTCGAACCGCATGTCCCGTTTGCTCACCGTTCAAGATAGGCGAGTTATCACCGGCACCCTGAACAAATGACAAATTCCTACCTAAATCGCCTTCAGTCTATCATGAGGCCTGGCAAGTCGGTTCATGAAAAATTTGGGCCAGGTGTACATTAACTACTGATTGGTGTTTCCAACTGAACCTCTGGCTCATGATGCAGAACACACAAATTAAAATCCTTTTCCTCTTTTTTTTATTTTATTGATTTCCTTGATTTCCTCTTTTTGGTAAACATAGGGGTTGATTTCCTCTTTTTCATTCAAAAAACCTATTTTGCTTGCTTGGAAACCGCTGAATGGAAAAATTTGAAACTTGGCACATTGTCAAGTACTCCGAATGGGGAACAAAAGCATGATATCATAGGTAAAGTGGTTATACCAGCCAAAAATGTTTTAATCGAATTCCTTATCCTAAAAATCTGAAATTGCATGCACATGATCTATGTATGACCCATTTGTATTAAAATATTAAATTTATGACATCATAGGTCACATGGTTTGGCAGCCATATTGGATTTAACCTAAAACCTGAAAAAAAACATCTTCTCCCAAACCACCAAATCGATTGACTCAAAACTTTACGTGTCATTGACTTGGCATGGCAATTAAAAATGATCACGAAAACATCATTGGTCACATGGTGTGGCAGCCATATTGGATTGAGAGAAAATATTAAATAATTATATCTCTGAAACAGCTCACCCTATCAATGCGAAATTTTACAAATAACATTTAACACCATTGTTGCATATAGTTTGAAAATGATGTCGTAGATCACGTGGTTTGGTGGCCATAAAATATATATATATATATATAAAACGTGGTTTGGTGGCCATCTTGGATAGAAAAACAAACCTTATCTGATCAACACGAAACTTCACAAATGTGATCCCCTACCCATACATATGCATAGTATACATTTTTAAGGTCATATGCCATGTGGTATGGCAGCCATATTAGCTTGAAAGCCGATATTTAAAAAAAAAAAAATCACTTCTCTGAAACTGCTTCACCGATCGATGTGAAACCTGTCATGGCTGGTGAAAATGTGATACTTGAAAACAGCTGAAGGGATTTAAATTCAAACTTGTTTATTTTTATGACGGTGAACGAGGGCATCTACCCGTTGTGGGACTACGTGGAGGCATATTGGTGACACAATCTAATTGTTCTAGTTTGTTTTTATTTTTTATTTCCCCCCAAGATTCTAACTTGTAATACTTTCAGATTTTGTTTGACCTTTTATTTATTTACTTCATCTTTCAGGTCTTGGCCTTGGACCTCTACTGAGCACAGTTATTGCCATTAATCCCAGGTGAGTCTGCTTTGAACCTAATGTGTAAGCTGCAGATTTTTTTTTGAGGGGGGACGGGGACGGGGACGTTGGGTTAAGTTCAGTTAATGTTGCAAAAATCCAAAAAGCCATCCAATATTTGGCTTCTACCCCTCAGGTTTTACTTTTGCAAGTTATAGTTTAATTGTGCTTTTGAACTATTCATCAAACACATGTGTTTTGAAGAATTTTTTTTAAATGATCGTTTTTATTTTTGGCCCCGAGCAAATAAAGTTGTAAATCCTTCGGTGTTATTGGCGTCAGGCGTTCGCATGGGCCTTACGGTGACTTGCGGCATGATTTTTATGCGTCCGCCTCTGAAGGTGGCCGGAGGCATTATGTTTTCAGGTTGTCCGTCCGTACGGGCTAAACCTCGTTTTTCTTAGCAACCACATGTCCGATTGAGACAAAACTTTCAGGGTAGGAGTGAAACCTATGCAGAATGTTTTTATGATAATTGTAACGTCATAGGTCATCGGTCATGTGGTATGGCAGCCATCTTGGATTAAACGCAAATAATTAAAAACTTATTTCTCGGAAATCGCTGAATGGAAAAATTTGAAACTTGGCATATTGTCAAGTACTCCCAATAGGGAACAAAAGCATGATAATGATGACATCATAGGTGAAGTGGCATACCAGCTCAAAATGTTTTAATCGAATTCATTATCCTAAAATTTTGAAATTGCATGCACATGATTTATGACCCATTTGTATTGAAATATTAAATTTATGACATCATAGGTCACATGGTTTGGCAGCCATATTGGATTTAACCTTAAACCTTTAAAAAACATCTTCTCCCAAACTATCAAATCAATTGACTCGGAACTTTACGTGTGTCATTGACTAGGCATGGTAATTAAAAGATGATCACAAAAACATCATTGGTCACATGGTGTGGCAGCAATATTGGATTGAAGGAAAATGTTAAATAATTATAATCTCTGAAGCCGCTTACCCTGTCGATGCTAAATTTTACAATTGTCATCTAACACCATTGTTGCATATAGTTTGAAAATGAAGACGTCAGAAGTCACGTGGTTTGGCAGCCATCTTGGATAGAAAAACGCACCTTATCCAATCAACACGAAACTTCACAAATGTGATCCCCTACCCTTTCATATGCGGAGTTTACATTTTTTTAAAGTCATATGGCATGTGGTATGGCAGCCATATTAGCTTGAAAGCCGATGTTTAAAAAAAAATCCCTTCTCTGAAAGTGCTTCACTGATCGATGTGAAACCTGTCCTGGCTGGTGAAAATGTGTTACTTGAAAACAGCTGAAGGGGTTTAAATCAAACTTGTTTGTTTTTGGACAGTGAACGAGGGCATCTACCCGTTGTGCTACTCAATGCGGCGGCATATTGGCGACAGTCGCATTGCTCTAGTTGGAACTACCAGTGGTGTTTCTACCTCTTTTGCTTCATGCAGGCGTTACACCATTAGGTTTTGTACCGTTGCTCGTCAAAACTAGTGCGCCATTGCATTTGTCGGTTCTCCACCATTCCTAGTAGTATGGTTCCTGAATGTGACCGTGTGACTGGATTAATGCGTGGACTGCTAGCATTGGGCAAATTGTGTGTCCCTGTCGTCATATATTCGGGCGATAATGGCATGTGTTGAGGGAAAAACAATCCTTGGATTTTTATGCCTCCGGAGCTGAAGCAGATTTTCATTGAGGTGATAACTTGTGAACTACTTAAGGGGTTTCAACCAAACTTGGCACAAGTATGGACTGTGATACAAAGATGAACTGATTCAATTTTGAGTTCATTATGTCAAAGGTCATGTGCCCTTTCAAAATCATGTTGTAGCTCATAACTCAAGTTAGAAGCAGATCTGATGTTTTCTCTCTTTGCCCCATAACTTTTAATTGTGGATTGACATCTAATGTGGGCAGAGACCTGTCTGTCCGTCGATTCAATTCGAGTCGAATTCTATTTTCTGTTTCATGATTAAACCAAATGTTTTCCATTGCATTCATATATAACAACCTTTAGAGGCCATTTTTCCCCGCAAAGCGGGGGTTGGCCTTTTTCGGGAACCGTGGTTGTTGTTGTTTTTCGGTCCCCTATTTGAAGCAATGTTTTACGGCCGGATGCCCTTCCTGACGCCAACCCTTTTTGCCGCCTTTAACGACAAACAGGGAATTACCAGTGAACTGGTACTCAATTAGCCGACCTCGGAAGGATGACAGGCTGAGTCAACCCCCCTGGCGTTAATTCAGCGATCGACCGGGATTCGAACCCAGGATCCTTGGTATCCTAAGCCGGCACCCTAGCCGCTAGCCCAACACCAGGGATTTCCATTGCATTCATAATTATAAAATATTTGTTTGAAAGAAACAAAAAAAACTTTTGTTGAAATTGACTTTCTGACCCTCTCCCTCCCCCCTTTCCCATGTACAGCATCGTAATGACTGCATTCCTCGGCACAAGCGCCATTTTCTTGTGCTTCACGCTGAGCGCTTTGTACTCCCGCAACCGCACCTTCCTCTACCTTGGTGGTGCGTCTGCGATTCATTGCTCTAACGGTTCATCCTGTTTGCTGTAAGATTGTGTAATTCTGCATTTTCTAATTACTCTTTTTATCGGATGCATGCTATGCGCAGGAACCCTATCATCGGCACTGTGCCTCCTTTGCTTGGCATCTCTCTTCAACCTATTCTTCCAGTCGGTCATCCTGTTCAAGGTACGATGATCCCCATTGTTTCCACTTGCTTTAACTGTTGCCTTTGTTATGCCATGCCAGAGGAAGTAAATTTTACTTGTGAAAGGGAAAGGAGGGTGTGCAGTTGCTTAAAAAGATGAGTTGGTTATACATAAGAGTTTAACCCTAGATAGTTGTACCGCTGGGTGTACCCATCCGCACAGAATGGGTGTACCCAGGCGTACAACTATCTCAAGTTAAAATGTATTCCATAGTTTGCACATGTAACCATGACCAGCACAGGAAATTATGCAAATGTGAAGCCCTTTGACTGCCATATTCATTTTCACGGAACTTATTGATGCTCCCGTTTGGTTTCGCGTGTGCCACAGATCCATGTCTATCTTGGCTTGATCGTCATGTGCGGTTTCGTCCTTTATGACACACAACTCATTGTGGAAAAATGTCGCCATGGCGATAAGGATTATGTGTGGTGAGTGTTCCTTGGATTCTCTGCTCATGTACTCGTATTATGAAGGATTGTGTGACTGGAATGATTGTCAAAACATTCTTTGTATGGTACAGAGGTTCAAACCTTCAGCTCAGTATTTTAAGCTTGGGGATACTAAAATCGGCACGAGAGGGGAACTGCCATTTTGTTAGTAATCTTGACTGGAAATAACTTTTATGAGGCGGATGAAGGAGGATTTCGTACTTGACTGTTTGTAAGGAACAACAATTCCGTCTCGGTTTGAGTTAATTTATGCAGGTGTGAAGACCGTTGGGTGGAGGCCGTACAGGTAAGTTCGTCATTTCCCTTTTCCCTCGCGTGTAAAGAATAGTCATTTTTGGGATTGAACGCTTCGGAGTATTAAGCTCGTTTGGTCATCCGTGTCACCCTGTGGTGTTCACCACACAGGGTAGTCACACGACAATATTTACACCAGCCCTCACAAACTCCCCCCCCTCCCCCCCACTAGAGTCCCTTTATACAGAGAGTAACGACATGACGATCCGGAAAAATACGGTCACGTGACTCGGGGAGCCATTTTGGAGCCAAATTCGCGTTCGCTTAACTTCTCGCGTTCGCGTGTTATGCAAGTACAATCGATTCGACCCCCTACGGAAGCCTTAGTTCACTGAAAATGCCGGGTTGTTGTGCATTTGGATGCACAAATAGACATGACGAGGGTTTCAAGATGTACAGATTCCCTTCAGATCCCAATCGACGTAAAATATGGGAGAATAAAGTGAGCCGTGTGGGCTGGAGGCTTCGTCTTCAAAGCTTTGCGAGGTAGGTCAAGTTACTGTTCAGTCCCGTTCAGAAAGTAAAGTGAATTATTTAACTTTCACCTTATAGAGACTACAAGTAATTCCCGCAACAAGTAGTCAATAGCTGTCATTGTATCATAGTGAAAACCGTTAATTTTTTTGTTTGGAAACATTGGATACTTTGCTTGACAGTACATTGTACTGTATTTTCTATATTTCTATTTAGAAAAAGAACGTTCAGTTCACAATGTGCCAACAGTTTGATAACAGCGAGTATTAGGAATCATTTCTAGAGAATGGTTATGAATGGTTATGTTGTAAATTCAACAGGGCTGGACAAAAAGAAGAAGTCTCTGTTTGGCATTATTGTGTATTCGTGCATGCATATTTTATTGTGTATTCGTGCATGCATATTTTATTGTGTATTCGTGCATGCATATTTTATTGTGTATTCGTGCATGCATCTCTTATTGTGTATTCGTGCATACATCTTAAGGAATAGCTTGCCCATGTAGCATATCCACTTACCCTGTATTTGGTCTTGCCATTTTTTTTTTTCAGGGGAACACAAAAGTTCTCAAAAAATTCCACATAATGCAATGAAAGTTTTAATGATTGTAAAGATAAAAAGCAGGAAGTTGCTATTCATATTGGGGTCTCAACCTTCACAAGACCTCTAATTTGTATCGTTCTTCAAAATGGTGGAGATAAATGCTAAAAAAAGAATTCATCACATATTGCAATTTTGACAGCTGGACTACGTTTCATTTATTCTGATTGTACCTGGATCTGTTGCTGAATGTGGTTAACTGATGAAAAGAAAGCTGAAAAGGTTAATTTACAGTATGTGTGCATTGACCGAGAGAGAGTGTGTGTGTGTGTGTGTGTGTGTGTGTGTGTGTTTATCCCGTGTATGTGCATGTGTGTTTTAATGTGTTGATGTTTGTGTGTATGTTTGAGTTTATTGGCTCTGAAAACGCATTAAATTTGTTACAGTTTGATAATGTTTACATTAAATTCATTTCTTTCAGACAAAACACACGTGTGTTTTAATGCCCCCCCCCCCTAACCCCCGCTTTTCCTATCCTCTTAATCGAAGAGGTTAAAGATTATTTTAGGTTACAAGACTACCTTGTCGCATAGTATGTTCAAATTCTCTCCAGGCATCGTGAGTAACCCAAATTATTATTGCCAACATCGCGATAATGAGGATTCAGAAATCACCCATTTTGTCACTTCTCATCAACCGCTCATTTTTTCAGACAAACTAATATCCCATTATAGGCAATCTGGAACATAATGGAGCTAATACTCATAGACCTACATCTCGATACAATAAAATAAATAAATAAAAACATTCACCGTACTCCCTAACCCGCCCCGTGTTTGTGCAGTGGTGCATTGCATTATACACGCATAGCTCATAGTGCACTGTGCATGTGCCGGTTCAGTGGTTCCGCACAATTGGCCCCAAAATGGCGGCGTATTCTCAGTTGTCGTTACTCTCTGTATAAAGGGACTCTACCCCCCACTCCCCTCCCCTTTGCCCCACATGATTAGTAGTAATATGATTTAAACTTACCATGTGCATTGATTCACAAGCCCCAGATATGACTTTCCCATCGGTGTTTAGAAACACCCAAACTGGATATGATGTCTTCCCCCAACCCTTCGGTTGTGCAGTGGCACAAGCCACCCCCAGCTCTCAGGTATTTTCCCAAGTATTTTCGGATTATTTTCGAAGCTTTGTGATCCATTTTAGGTAACAATCCAATGGAAGGCAATCTCATTTCCTTTCACAAAGCCCGAAACAAGTGTGTGTCCACCCTCAGGAGAGCCAGGAAACAATATCTCTCCATTCTCAAGACCGAACTCTCTTATCTGTCTCCCTCTTCCAAATCCTGGTGGCGTCTGGTCAAATCTGTTTCTGGTGTTTGTTCCCACTCCGTCCCCTCCCTTACCTCAAATGGCTACACGGCTGACTCCGCACGTGAAAAACCTGAATGCCTCAACTCTGTGTTTGCCTCAAAATCTTGTGTCCCAAACCCATCTCTCTCTTTACCCACCTTAACCAGTCGAACCCAGCTGTTCCTGGACTCTGCGTCCTTCTCTCCTGACAAGGTGGAGAAGTTTCTGTCAAACCTCGACTCTGATTCTGCAACTGGACCAGATGGCATCAGCCCACGGGTTCTAAAATCCTGCTCTGCCGCTCTTTCACACCCTCGCTCTGTTCTCTTCACCCTCTCTTTTGCTCAAGGTCATCTGCCATCAGCTTGGAAATCAGCCAACATTACCGCTTTACACAAAAAAGGTGCAAAAACAGATCCTTGCAACTGCAGACCAATCAGCCTGCTCCCAATAATCAGCAAGGTCATGGAATCGATCATCGCTTCTGTCATCAAATCCTTCCTCTTCTCCAATGGCTTGATCTCGGATCATCAATTTGGTTTCAGACAAGTCATTCTACTCTGGACATGCTGCGTCTGCTGTCTCAACAATGGATGCAGGTCGTCAATGCCAAACAGGAATTCAGAGCTGTCTCCCTTGACATATCACGTGCCTTCGATATGGTCTGGCAGATATGTCATATCTGGGGCTATCCATGGAAATCTCCACGCATGGCTTGCGGATTTCCTCTGGTCGTAGTCAACATGTGGCCATGAATGGATTTCTCTCATCTCCCCTTCCTGTTCTGGCTGGAGTTCCCCAAGGTAGTGTTCTGGGCCCTATGCTTTTTCTGGTCTTCATCAATGATCTCTCTGACTCTGGAAAATCCTCTCGATATCTTTGCTGATGACTCCACTCTCTGCCACTCCATACCTCATCCCTCGGATCGGCAGTCTGCAGCCTCCTCACTCTGCAGACCTGGACAAAATCAGACTGGTCAAACAAGTGGAACATGTTTCAATCCTGACAAATCTCACACTCTTACTATGTCTCTTCGAAAAGACTGTCTGGACAACCCTCCCATCTACTTTCTCAACAATCCTCTCCAAGAAGTTCTGTCACTCAATCTCTTGGGTCTCACAATCTGCCATGATCTTTCCTGGGAAAAAACACATTTCCAAGCTGGCCTCAAAAGCCAGTCGCCGACTGGGCATCCTCCGTCGTGCGAAGTCCTTCCTTGGCACACCTGAGCTCCTCACCACATACAAGGCTTTCATCCACAGCTCAATGGAATACTGCTCTCCCCTCTGGGCTGGTGCTCCTGCCTCACATCTAGCTCGGCTTCACGCTGTTGAAACCAAAGTTTTCAGAATCATTGGAATCTCCCGTGATTAAGCTAACTCTGAGGGCTTTTCACTAACCCTGGTGTTGGGCTAGCGGCTAGGGTGCCAGCTTAGGATCCTAGGATCCTGGGTTCGAATCCCGGTCAATCGTTGAATTAACGCCAGGGGGGTTGACTCAGCCTGTCATCCTTCCGAGGTCGGCTAATTGAGGACCAGTTCACTGGTAATTCCCTGTTTGTCGTTAAAGGCGGCAAAAAGGGTTGGCGTCAGGAAGGGCATCCGGCCGTAAAACATTGCTTCAAAAAGGGGACCGAAAAACAACAACAACCACAGTTCCCGAAAAAGGCCAACCCCCGCTTGTGGGGAAAAATGGCCTCTAAAGGTGGGTTTTTTTAGTTTTTTTTTTTAGGGCTTTTCACTCGCTCACCGCAGGCAGGTTGGTGGTCTTTGTCTTCTACCGACTCCTCTCTGGCCTTGCTCCCCCAGCTCTCTCTGTGCTCTGTCCCCCAAATACTCCTCCAGGTCGCACAAGATCTGCCAGCAACCCTCTTATGGATAAACTGCCAAAATCAAGGCTCTCTATTCACCTTCACTCTTTCATTCCTCTTTTCTCCCACCTCTGGAACCAACTCCTTCACTCTCTTCAATCCCACTCCTCCCTCCAGGTCTTTAAAACAGCTGTTCACCACCATCTCTTATCTTCCCCCATCCAAAACCTTGATCTTTTCTACCCCCGCTAATTCACCCCAGATCCACTTTTCTGAAATACCGACTTCTTTCCTGGAACTCCTAGCAGTGTCCACGTGGTTTTTACCTCTCCCTCCCCCCAACTCCCTTCCCACGCCCCCTCCCCCCAAGCCCTCTACCTCCCACAGATCTCCCGATGTCCTTGCTCTCAAATGTTGTACTTGTGTGCTTCCCCCTCTCCCCATTTTGTCTCCCGCTCCCTTTATTTCGTCTTATGTGTCCGTTTTTTTTTTTGTCATTAATGTTAGCTCTTACACGAGCCTCGATCTTGTATTCAAAAAAAAATAAAAAAATTCTTTCCTTGCTCCCACAATAGAAGTTCATACGTCTTGAAGATTGTTGTTTCTAGGGCTTGGTTGTTTGTTCTACTTGGTCATTTCAAAAGTCCCTATAGCGAGTTGTTTCTGGATTGTTAAATGACAATCTATTTAATAATTCGTGAAATGTTTCTAAAAATGTGCCGTTATTCTTGAAAATGCTACCATTTTGTTTTCTCCTTATTGCTGGCATTCCGTTTGCTTTATTTCAGGCACAGTGTTGAGCTTTTCCTGGATTTTGTGAACATTTTCCGCAAGATCATGATAATTCTTGCCATGAATGAGAAGGTGAGGTCGTAGTGGTATCATTGTGGGCCGGGTGTGTGAGATTGCAAGTCATATGATGACGCAAAAAGTGTTTGGGACTTTACGATGACAAGTCACTCTGTTCGGTTATTCTGCTTTAACGTCTTGAGCCTCTTAGTTGTTTTTATGCTTCTGCCGACTAAGTCGCCGGAGGCATTATGTTTTCGGGTTGTCTGTCTGTCTGTCCGTTCGTGCATCTGTGATAGGTTTTTGTTACCACGATAACTTAAGAACGGCTTAAGGGATCTAAGTCAAACTTGGTGCAGGTATGTATAATGAGGTAAAAATTAACCGATGCATTTTTAGGGTCATGAGGTCAAAGGTTAGAGGTCATGTTAGGTAAAAATCTTGTTGCCACGATAACTTGTGAACCAGTGATAGGATTTTGACCAAACTTGGTAAAAGTATATATTATGACGCAAAGATAAACTGATTACATTTCTGCATCAAGAGGTCAAAGGTCAGTTTCTGTAGTGGGTTTTTGTTACTGCGTTAACTTAATTACTGCTGAAGGGAACTAAGTCAAACATGGTACAAGTATGTATAATGATGAAAAGGTAAATGGATTACATTATGGGGTCAAGAGGTCACAGGTCAAATTCTGTTACTGTGCTAACTTGTGAACCAGTGATGGGATTTTGACCAAACTTGGTACAATTATATATTATGATGAAAAGATGAACTGATTAGGGTTTGGCATCAAAAGTCAGAGGTCTTGTCAGGTAAAAATATGATATTTGAGAGCAGTTGAAGAGATTTAATTCAAACTTGGTACAAGCATTATAATGATATAATAATGTGGGCAGAGTCACATCTGTCGACGTCGTGACGTCTCGGCTCGTCTAAGCGTATGCGCGTATACATAGTCTATGATTGTGGCAGAGATAGTACACTGAACGGATCATGATGTAACAGCACAAAAGGAGGCAGAAGGACACCAACAGTGGATTGGAAGGACAATATAGAGGGAGGCTTGGACAAACAATGGGGGACAGGAGAAGTTGCATGGGGTGGACAAGATGGATACAGGATACTCTCAGGAAGGAAAAACTGGAAAGTGTTGTTGCACACATTAACAAAATTTAATCTATTAGATTTGTCAGACATCCTGGGCAGCAAATTTAAACTTTGTGCGAATATTGTAGTGAGGTAATAATGATGGGGCTGACAGGATGGCCTAGAAGTATGCACACTCGCCTCCAAGCCATCTAATCTGGGTTTGAATCCCGACCCAGCTCGTGTCATCCCGATGTTTCATTGGCAGAGTAATTCATCAATGTGTTCGCTCTCGCTCGGATGGGCATTAAACTAGGCATCCCGTCTGCCAACATTAGTTGGTGGATGTTGAAATCCCACGGTGTCCTTTGTGAAGAGTAGGAGAGTCATCCCCGGCACCATGAACAAGTTCCAAATTCCTGCTCTAACTACTGCTGCAAGAGAGAGAGAGAGAGAGATGGCAAACTGCTTCAGCGTAACCAACACTCTAAGCAAGTAGGGTACATCAGTCGGTCAACAATTGTGAAAAATAGGTCTGAAGTGGGTTGAATATTTGGACCGCTTAGTTTCACCATCCCTTCTGTAAATACCGGCCCATTCTCCCTTGAACTTGGTAGGCTTTGAGGCATACAGCGCTGTGGGTCGACCGGACAAGAGGCCCAAAGCCTGATTAAAAATAGGCGTAGGGTGGGTGTAGGTGAGAGGGACGTGGATGCGTGTCACATTTCTCTCATCTAGATCTGTTCCTGCATACATCCAGCATGGTTTTGTACAGCATGTTCAGAATGCATCAAAATAAATTGATCGTTGCTTCCGTTTCTCTTTTATTACAGCAGGACAAGAAGAGGAAGTAGATTGAAGATCCAAAACGTAACGATTCAATAATCCAACTTCTAAACCACAAATGACTTAACGGGGAAGTACTACCCTGGATATTGTTTTTACTTTGAAGCCTTTGATATCGTATTTGATATTGTTAAAATTTACAAACTTTAGAAGATCTTTGAGATTGCGGCATGCTTTGACAATAGTCATTCTGGAACTTTTGCAATCCGTTCTTGCTTTAATTACCTAACTGTGCAGACATAGAGAACATTGTTTAAAATGTGAACTGTCGAGTTATTTGCGTATTAGCGCCTTTCATCCTTACACGTTTTACTTACCATTGTAGAGTATAGTTTCTCTTTCTGCCCTGTCCTTTTTTTGTTTGTGTTTGTTTTTCTTTGTCTTTTTTTTGCCTATTCGTAACGTGATTTCCCCCCGCCTCCTCTTATTCAAATCTG
This sequence comes from Myxine glutinosa, assembly GCF_964187855.1. Taxonomy (NCBI): domain Eukaryota; kingdom Metazoa; phylum Chordata; class Myxini; order Myxiniformes; family Myxinidae; genus Myxine; species Myxine glutinosa. Next base: position 8,875,821 of record NC_136272.1, on the reverse strand, counting down.
TTCAAATTAAAGTTGTAACACCTTCAAATGTTAAAATAAACCTTTTGTGCCATTTCACAGTCTATATATTTTATTAATTTAACTTTTTGAGGCCGCAAATATTTTGTTAAAATGGGGCTGTGACAGTTTCTACCCCTCCTCCTCCGAATTTTTATGCCTTGTCGTGAAACTGACTCAGCACATGCACAAATGCAACAAAACTACCGTACAAATGCCTGAGATATTGGGAGAAAAACCAAATTATTTGCCTCTTGGTGGTTCTTCAATAGGTCCAAGTCCAAGATTGTTACATGGAAGGTGACGGGGGGGCAGAGTTGGGATGTGTTTAATTGTATGGAACGTGTGTTCGAGTAGATTAGAGTTAAATGTGTGAGTGACACGTCAGAGTTAAGTCTAATGGCATATGTTCACTAAAGGGGGAGTGACTATCCATCATAGAGCCCGCCCCATCCCTCCAGCTGACCGCTTCACAGAGGACAGTGCACCCGTGAACTGCAGAGGGCCCTGGGTGGAGGCGGAAAGCTTCTGTGGAGCACCGCCTTGTGTGGCGAGACAGCCGATTAGAGAACCAGCCTCGTCCGTTTTTAACCGTAATAGGTTTAACCGTTATAGGTTTAGGATTTAACCATTATAGGACAGCAATGGCTGGAAGGAGGGCCCAAAGTGCTTAAAAATGCGTCCGCAATTGTGAGAGACATATGTATTCTCTAGCTTCTTCATCGCCTGGTATTTTCGGTGTTGCCTGGTATTTTCGGTGTTGCCTGGTATTTTCGGTGTTGCCTGGTATTTTCGGTGTTGCCTGGTATTTTCGGTGTTGCCTGGTATTTTCGGTGTTGCCTGGTATTTTCGGTGTTGCCTGGTATTTTCGGTGTTGCCTGGTATTTTCGGTGTTGCCTGGTATTTTCGGTGTTGCCTGGTATTTTCGGTGTTGCCTGGTATTTTCGGTGTTGCCTGGTATTTTCGGTGTTGCCTGGTATTTTCGGTGTTGCCTGGTATTTTCGGTGTTGCCTGGTATTTTCGGTGTTGCCTGGTATTTTCGGTGTTGCCTGGTATTTTCGGTGTTGCCTGGTATTTTCGGTGTTGCCTGGTATTTTCGGTGTTGCCTGGTATTTTCGGTGTTGCCTGGTATTTTCGGTGTTGCCTGGTATTTTCGGTGTTGCCTGGTATTTTCGGTGTTGCCTGGTATTTTCGGTGTTGCCTGGTATTTTCGGTGTTGCCTGGTATTTTCGGTGTTGCCTGGTATTTTCGGTGTTGCCTGGTATTTTCGGTGTTGCCTGGTATTTTCGGTGTTGCCTGGTATTTTCGGTGTTGCCTGGTATTTTCGGTGTTGCCTGGTATTTTCGGTGCTGCCTGGTATTTTCGGTGCTGCCTGGTATTTTCGGTGCTGCCTGGTATTTTCGGTGTTGCCTGGTATTTTCGGTGTTGCCTGGTATTTTCGGTGTTGCCTGGTATTTTCGGTGTTGCCTGGTATTTGTGGTACAGAATGCTTGACGGGTCGTGGACGCCATCACCCTCTCACCTTGTACCACACCCACCTGCACGGTGCCATTATCATGGACAAACAAGTTAGTGCCTACCTCAAGTCCTTGCCTTTTCCCTTTGTTTGGTTGTGTCTGATAACCGTTTATTTTTGGCGCCATTGTGGGTTGTAGTTTAATTTGTGTATCAAGTACGTGTGTTCCCTTCTTAATAATGTCTTGTGAGTGCCAGTTCTGCCTGTTTATTTATTACTAGCAAATACCACCCGTCGCTTCACTGGTGGGAACACAAAGAGAAGAGAAGAGGTGAGAGGGAGGGGAGTGTGGGTGTGGAGGGGGTTGTTAAACACAACCATAAATACATCCTATTTTTCACCTATTCAGCAGGTGGACTGGATGACCCTGAGGCGTTGTACCGCAGGCATGTGGGGCCTGAACATTGTACGTTGATCCGTCGACCACTTATTATAAAGGAGAATTGGATGTATTTTTGGTCGTGTTTAGCAGAGTGACTGTGTGTGCGTGCGCGTGTGCGTATGAGTGTGAATACCGGACTCTCAAAATATCACCATCCGAGCAAATGCCACCAGTCGCTTTGCTGATGGGAATACTAAGTGAGGTGGGGAGTTGAAGTGGTCGTTCTCAACTTGAATTTGGTAAGGGGGAGGGTGTTCTCAACTGGGGCTTGGTAGGGGACTTTAGGGGAAGGGGGGGGGGGGGTGGCGGTGAGGGGGGAGGGTTACCTAGACTGTAGGATTACGTTTACCTAAAGTCTAGCTTTACCCCCTTACGGGACTTGAGGGGGAGGGGTTAACTTAGCCCCTTATACCTCAAAGAGGCTGAGGAGGCTTAAGCGAGAAGAGGCCTTGAGGTGGGGTGGGGGGAGGGGGGGGGGGGTGAGAGGGTTAACCACCTAATTTTATTGGCAGGCCGTCCCTCAGATGTGTTTGCCGTCCCTTGGATGGATGTAAAGCTGGACGTCCCGTCTGATGGCATTAGCACAGGATTGAACGAAATGGGGTACGTTGAAACATCACGTTCGCACAGCATGTACCATTTTTAGAGATTATAACACGGGCATCCCTTGAGGGATGAGACTCGTACTGCGGCTGGCACCCTGTGTCTGGAACTCGGAGGTGGTAATTATGCTAACTATTAAAGTTACTTGTCTTATCTTGCTTTTAAACTTTTGTCAGGTTTAACTAAGACGATGAAACACACGTTTATATTTGTATTTTCTTGTGTAAATATGGAGAATATGTTGTTTAATGTATCACTTTAACATTGTCTTGAATGTCAATTTGTAAAAAAGAATTTTCAAAAATGACAATCGCTGTGACCGCTCTCAACTGTATCGCCATGGCTTGCAAATGAACAAACAATGAAGAATATCACTCAAGGTTGAGCAGCAAAGTCATTACAAATATTTAAGCAAAAAGACAAATGAAGCAAATGGAAAAGTAAGAATGGTAAAACCGTGTGTGTTCCATTACCAAGCAGATTGTAGAGTGCTCTCCCTTAAGCACTCAAGCAAGCACTCCGACAAAACGGTTGATATGGAATGACTGGCTTGGCAGAAGTTAGTCATGTTAGATTATTATTAAAAGTTATTCACATTCATTATGATTGTACTAGATCCTGATGCTGTGTGGACTCTGCTTCCCCGATGATGGACGTCTGGTAGCTTGTAACTGTTGCTGCGTTTTTGTCTGAGGAAGAACTGCTGAAATCTATCTGTCTGTTTTAGGATAACTAAATTCTTGCAGAGATTTTTCTGGAAGGTTCACTTGGCTGTGCCTGGATGGGTTTAAGGGTTGTGGAGTCGCGGTTCACTTGTACCGTGGCACGAGCGGCCGGCAGCTTCGCGTGACGTTTAACGTGAGCGGACAATTATATCGCGGGGGGGGGGGGGGGGGGGGGAGACTAGGATGCGGCGTACGTAATAAATTGTCCCTTAGCCTTCGGCCAGCTGTGCGCCTCCAATGGTCCGTGACAACGGCAAGCAAGGACTCCTTTCTCATCTGTTTGAGTCGTTCTCCCGGGCACCTCTCTCGTGCATCTCCTCAGGTTTGACTCCTTCTCTCTCCCTGGCTCATCTCTTGAAGTAGTCCCACGCACCCGCTTATATTGCCCACTCGCGTATAAAGCCGCTTGCCTTTTGGATCCGCCTACCGGTGAGCTGGCCTCGGCCCTGATTGGTTGATGAGGGCTCCTTGGCTCCACCTTTGACAGCCAGTTGACAGGGGGCCATTCCTCCTCCCGGCGCTCCGCCCTTCTCCAAGATGAGCACATGTCTAATGGCGTTTTGTGCAGCAAACGCTGCTAATAAAATCACGTGAGAGCATTGGGAGGGACAAACCCCGACTGTAGGTGCTACTGGCACTTTGGAGAGAGAGAGAGAGAGATTGGGGGTAATTGAAGGGGCCTAGGTTGTTTGATTCATGCAACGCAGAGTCAAACTATTGGGAACAGATCCTTACCTGAAACACATACTAATGAAATAACTAACGAAGAGCCTATGGTGTCCTACGTGTTGCAATATGACCTAACTAGGGTGCGACCTTTGATCTTTACACAAAAATGGGAATATTTACAGGGGATTATTTATAAGGGATTATTACAATATTTACAAAGTGGAGGGTTCTAAAAACCGCAACACAGCACCCTCATTTCCTCCAGGGCCGTCCCGGCCCGAAATAACTTTAACTTAGTGTGACACTCAGGTGTGGTAACCCTCAACTATTCACTTCACCCTGAGTGTGACATTTTAAAAACAACTAAGTATGTCCTGCCTGCTGCGTTGCATTCTATCTAGCAGACTCACGCCCACAGGATAACCGAATTGCGGAATTGTCTTCAAAACTAAACGTTGACGGTGGGGAGCATTATTTAAAAAGACACTAGTTTGGTATTTACAACGCGAACCCAGGACCTGTCATTTTTGGAGACAAAAGAAGAACTTTTGAAAAGAGGAAAGGCATACACTGCACTGCACCGATACCACCAGCACCAACAAGCACCAATATGCAAAAAGCACCAAAAGCACCACACAGCACCAAAACACCACCATGCACAAAAAGCACCATCCGGTGCACAGTCATACATTTCAAGAATAATCAGCAGATGACTTGCGATGTCTTCTCTGCTGGGCCGATGTTCTTGGCTGCTGGGCCGATGTTCCTGATGACTTCTTGCTTGCTGCCTAGTTGGTAATAAAAGGGCACAAAACGCGTCCACTTTTTAAATTATGGCCAGCAGGGGCCAACTGAGGGTGGTCCACCTGCACGGCTTCGGTGCCACCTTTACCGTGGTCCGCAAGCAAGATCTCCCTGGCCACAATGGCCGGTCCCCAGCAGAGGTGCCAGGCCCCAAAACGTGGGGTCCATGAGTGGTGCCCGGCCACAGACATGTGGTCCATATGGTGCTCGGCTGCAAGATGTGCGGTCCATAAGTGGGGTACCGGTCCAGGCAGGCAACAGCGAGGGCGCGGGCACACAACTGCGGGCACCTGCACACTTTCTCCTCGGCCCACAAAGACCACGGTCCATGAGTGGGGAAGGAAGACAAAGCAGGGTTAGCGGGGTGCAAGGGCGCAAGAGTACACATCAACACAAGGTAATGCAGAGGTGAGGTGCGCAGGAGAGCGAGCCGAGAAAGCTCGTCCCTACCGTACATTCCCCCCCTGTCACCTAATCTACCCTTGCCCTTACCCCGTATGTACACAATTTACAAATCCGTCGCTAACGTCATGTCTTCCCCATATCTCCCCTAATCCAAATTCGTCATTGATCCCTCTAAACCAAATTTGCCACCAATCAATTCCTCATCAATCCCTCCTAAGGAGGAAGAGATGGAATCACAAGCACAATGTCACCCCCACGTCATGATGCGTCTTACATACCAGACATTTGCAAAAAAATCAGTGGTGTGGAGTCCTGTCACCTTGGTGAGTGGATGCGGATGGTGCGAAGAGACTTACAATCCTAACTACCTTCTACATGACTTTAACACTTTAACACTTTTACTCTACCCGGGGTCTTTCCCTGCCAAACCATTGGCCATCTTACACTATGTGGTTCTAAAAACCGAACGCCCATTGACCAAACTGTGGTGCTCACCAATTTGGGGTCTCACTCCCCCGATTCTACTCCCTGTGCCCTCGCACAATTTCAGGGCTGGGTCATGTGGCGCTCCCAGCAGGTCTGCACACCTCCGCCACTGCAGTTGTCTCCCGAGCTTACCTGCTCCTTACCCTAACCTACCTGGGGAAGGCCTTCTGGCACTCTCACCCCCTACCGCCCTCTCTGGCGTCGGGCTACCCGGGTCCGTCCTCCGGATCCTCGGGCCCCATTGAACAACTACTGGCTCCCAGAGCCTACCTGCGGCCTCACCTGGCCGACAGACTAACAGTGGCGGAGTGCCCATTTAACCATACGTACTAACAGGCCACACGCCCAGCCAATTTACTCCACTAATGCACCCAACACAACACTTCTGTGCAACTACTCGCACCACAGATGCCAATATCCAACCACAATTTACCTACTCCCTCTACCTACTTTTAAACTACCCTCCCCGGGTATTCGTGAAGGGGTCCATCCTGTCCCCACTCACCCCTTTCGCACCAACCACTCCACTCCACGTATTCCACACTACTCACTCCACACCATCCATTGCGTACTCCATTCATTCCAGACCATCTATTCCATGCAACCATTCTCCATTCACCTGTATTGCACATGCACACCTGGTGGCACTTGCACCCTCCTTTCCTCCAGGACCATTCACTCAATATCATGCCAATCATCATGCTCACCACAAATACATAGCATCATCTTAGCTGACTACTCCCTTCTGAAACTCGTGCTCCCCGTCTTCCCTTACACTATGCACTCCCTCATCATTATTATCCAACTAATCTCTCTACGTCCCCTCTACAGGTATGATGTCGCTACTTAAATCTACTGTCCCCTATGGTCACTCTAGATCCCTAATCAATAACCAAGCCCTCCCTGGCTAGGTTTTCACCGCCATAACCCCATAAAACTATAGCTCCTTTGCCCCCACTCGTGTGAGGGATGGTAGAGATACCACCCCCCGACACTGGGTATCAATTTCCAATTATCACTATTACCAATTTCAAATCACTAGTGATTTCAAGCCAATTCCCTATCAATTCCAAACAATAACACGATCATCACAGTCCGCTATATCTGAGCCTCTTCGGTACGTCCATGCATTTCCAAAGCTCGGCTTCGCAAAGCTGCGCGATGCATGCGGGTGGTCTGTCTCCTACAGGTTGGGTCCGTCCGGCACTCGATTCAGGGGAGGAGGTTTCGTCAGGCCAAGTCTCAAGGCACCATCCCGGCGCAAGGCCTTGCGCTGCCAAGCGCGATGGCCCAGCCTTGCCCGGGTGGAGCGCCGCCACCACAAGGGGGCGCTGCTCCGGCCCCTCCTACCTCCCCTCGAACCAGGCCGCCCGCTTTGCCTGGCAAAGCGCGGACTCGACCGTGTAGGGCGGGGCCCGGCCCGAATCGTGCACGGCGCCCCGAGCAGGAGCGACGCGACACCGATCCCCGCCGGCTTCCGCAGCACACGAGCACCACGGACCGAGGGCTCCCATCGGCTATCCGTCAGCCTAAACGCTGTCCCGGTCAACGTCGATGCTTTCCTTACATGCTCGCACGCATACGCTACCCCTTTTACACTCACCAAACCCGGCGCTCCAACGCCGCTCGTACATCCCACGCATTCTACCACTGTACTCGCTCGTGCATTCTCTTTCGCTCCATGCTCAGGTCTACTCATAACGCTCACCACACACTCTCGCACACATTCTTGCGCACCCATTCTCCTCGCACACTCTATCATCACACACTCCGTTCCACACCTCTCCTCCGTAACACTCGTGGGTGTGCACTCTTGCACATACCCCCTCAGCGCACACCTACCCACGGGTGTGCAATCCCCTATCGCACTCCCAATCACGCGCTCCACCACCAACTCGGGTGTGCCTCCTCACACACGCTCCTCATCCGACACACTCCTGGTCACACTCACTCCTACTTCCACACTCTGTATCGCATTCATCACTCATACACTCCGACGTGCGTTCGCTCTCGCACTCAGTAACACACTCGCGCCTCGACGCCATTCGCACACGCGTGCCATTTTCTCTCACACCACTCACAAGGGACCCTCCACAAACGCCCGGGTGCCGTCTCGATCCCAAGCGCACGCAAAACCCTCTCGCGCCAAACATTCTCCTGCAAAATCTCCCCGCACAATATACAGCCCGACTCACCTGGGCGCTTCTTCCTCCTCGCTCCAACACCACCTGCAAATCTTTATTCGGGTTAAGCACGGCATCATGATGCGAGCACGGACTTTGCACATATTCCATTCCTTCCTGCCGCGAGTGGTCTTTTCTAAGTCCGGCGTCTTTCCAATTTCCACTATTGGTTCGGTTATTTCGATTTTAATTTTTTCCCATTATAATTAATTAATTTCCCTTTCCCTCGACGACCGCTGATTCGAATAAAATTTCCTTTTCTACCTCGGCAGTCGCCGGCTTCCCCATACCCCGGGTCGCGATTTCTACCCCGGTCCACATGTCTGCACCTTGCTCTGGCTCTCAACCTGCGCTCCTCGAGTCGCGTTACATCGCTGCGTACCGATGTGCCTCTCCCGCTCGACCTGCGGTTAACCTCCCTCTCCAATTCTTTTGCCTCATACGTGGCTTTGTCCCTCGCCAACTCCTCATTAATTTATTTGGCTTGGCCATTCACATCCTCCAATTCGCCCCCTAATCCCCCCAATTTGACTTCTAGGCCCCAATTGCTCCCCCATTCTACTTTCCATTCCCTCACTATCAGCCCTCGTTTCTCCCATCTCTTTCCTTAATCCCCCAATTTGGTTTCCCACATCGTTTCTCAATCCTCCAATTTGGTTTCCCATCTGCTCAATTTGGTTCCCCAACCCCATTTGTACGGCTGCCTGCAGCTGCGCAATGAGGTCCTGCATATTCATCCCTCCCATTTGCGCAGCGAGCGCAGCCCCTGCCGCTATGTGCGAGGTGCCGCCATTTTGCGCTGCCGTGGCCACGTGCGAGGTGCCGCCATTTTGCGCGCCTGCAACCCCCACTACCACACCCTTTTCAACCCCCTCTTCTATTGCTCCCACTTCTTCCCTGGGGTCCTGGGTTATCTCCAACTCTTCCTCTATCTCCCCCACCGGCATCCGATCGCCTTGATTATCCATGGCACGATACAATTTGGTTGTTAATAAAAATAATTTTGGCCGCTCCTAATTTTGACCAATTTTTTTTAGATGTTATAAAAAATTTGGTTCAGGTCCTATCCCACTCCCCGACACCAATTGTTGCGGCCAATTGCACAATTGGTGTCCAAAATTTGATCTAAATAAATTTAGTCCCAGGTTCCAGATCTCAACTCCTGACTACCAATTGTTGCGGATCTCGGAGTATGGCGCTCCTCTTACCAAGGGGGGGGGGGGTTAATCCCCTCGTCTATTAAGCTGGCCGTCCGAGTCCTGGAGCTATGACGTCACTTCCGGTCAGCGCTGAATAGGGTGGTAGGCCAATTGCTCCTATTACCTAATTACCAGTGCCTTCCGGTAAGCGAAGAAATGAGCCCTGCCCGAGCCGCGGCTGTAATGGACACGCCGAGCGAAGTGAGCCACGACTCAGGCCGTTAACAAAGACTAGACCCGATTATAGCGGTTCCTAATCGTGCCACCGGTATTCAATTGGGGACAGGACGAAAGCGATCGGATGAGAAGAAATCAGATGGGTGAAGGAAGAATACAGAATTTATTGTACATTAATGAAGAGGAAACGAAAGAGGAAGAATATACAAAAGGAGGAAATAAAAGGACACAGGGCAACCTTATGCACTCTTATATCATCACTCCCAGGACGGAACAAACACACTGACACGAAAAGGTGGTGGTGGTGGTGGTGGTGGTGGCGGGAAGGAAGAGAAGGGTCCGGGCAGGTGCTAGGTAGGCGTCGATGATAGGCGGTGAGGTCCGGCTCCGACCTCGCGCTCCGGTCCACGCTCCGGGTGTTCACTTGTACCGTGGCACGAGCGGCCGGCAGCTTCGCGTGGCGTTTTACGTGAGCGGACAATTATATCGCGGGGGGGAAGACTGGGATGCGGTGTACGTAATAAATTGTCCCTTAGCCTTCGGCCAGCTGTGTGCCTCCAATGGTCCGTGACAACGGCAAGCAAGGACTCCTTTCTCATCTGTTCGAGTCGTCCTCCCGGGCACCTCTCTCGCGCATCTCCTCAGGTTTGACTCCTTCTCTCTCCCTGGCTCATCTCTTGAAGTAGTGCTTATATTGCCCACTCACCCGCTTATATTGCCATATTGCGGTGTATAAAGCCGCTTGCCTTTTGGATCCGCCTACCGGTGAGCTGGCCTCGGCCCTGATTGGTTGATGAGGGCTCCTTGGCTCCACCTTTGACAGCCAGTTGACGGGGCCACGCCTCCTCCCGGCGCTCCGCCCTTCTTCTCCAAGATGAGCACATGTCTAATGGCGTTTTGTGCAGCAAACGCTGCTAATAACATCACGTGAGAGCATTGGGAGGGACAAACCCCGACTGCAGGTGCTACTGGCACTTTGGAGAGAGAGAGATTGGGGGTAATTGAAGGGGCCTAGGTTATTTGATTAATGCAACGCAGAGTCATTGGGAACAGATCCTTACCTGAAACACATACTAATGAAATAACTAAAGAAGAGCCTATGGTGTCCTACGTGTTGCAAATGACCTAACTCGGGTGCGACCTTTGATCTTTACACAAAAATGGGAATATTTACAGGGGATTATTTATAAGGGATTATTGCAATATTTACAAAGTGGAGGGTTCTAAAAACCGCAACAATATATATACAGTCATCCCTCGCTATATCGCGGTTCACTTTTCGCGGCTTCGGTACATCGCGGGTTTTTCTCGCTAGTATATGTAAAATTATATCGCGGATTTTTCGCTATATCGCGGGATTTTGCGGTATAAATGTATTTTTATATACTATTATTTTAAATATTTTTGTGGTAAAATAAGCATTTTCTAGCCTAAAGAATTAAAAAACGTAAAGAAATAAGAAAAATACAGTAATTAAAACATATTACAAGAAATAAAATACTGTACATAGTGTACAGTAGAAGGGTAGACAAAGAGTCGTGCGTATGGAAAACGCAGATGCGGCAGCTTCCACTTGCGCTAGTTACCCACGTAATGGGTAACTGTAATGCTCTTTCTGGCTGTGCAGTACATTCATCATCGTCATCACCTTCATCGTCATCAGTACTGCACAGCTAATTCATCATCATCTTCATCACGCAAGTTGTAGTATTGAAGGGCCGGGGCTCTTGCTTGATACGGACGAAATGACGGGCAAGACACAAACTCGTCCGAGAAGATATTTATTCTCAAAACCAACTCGGGAACACTGAAAAGCCCGTTTATCGGGCTGCATTATAAAGCACAACCAGAAACCGAAAGCCACGCCGCTCAAGCGTGGCGTGCTTCGGTGGTCACGTGATCAACAGGTGTAGCTGATTATACCCGCAAAGCGCGGCACGCTTTAGCGGTCACGTGACCAGCCACTCTCGCGCCGGGGATCCCCGCCGGTGACGTCACTGGCTGGAGCAAGGAGATTCTGATGCTGGTCTTGCTTGGGGGACCCATGGGTAGCTACAGTATCTTCAATGGTGAGTACCCATTATAATTTTATATGTTGTTAAAATTACGTATGTTTAAGAGTGTAAAAAGTGTTTAAGAGTATAGGAAGTGTTTATAAGAGTATGGGAAAGGTTAATAAGAGTGTGGGGAGGGTCATAAAGCTTTAAAATATATATAAATAATAAAATAAAAATATGGTCGCTACTTCGCGGATTTTCGTTTATCGCGGGGGGTTCTGGAACGTAACCCCCGTGATAAACGAGGGATCACTGTATATATATTTTTATTTTTTAATTTATTTATTTATTTATCTGTCTTGTCTTGTCTTGTCACTGAACTACTTTCTCAAACTTTTGTGAAATCGTACCAAACTTCTGGTATGCACATATCTCTCCCGTCGGTATGTCCTAAGGGTGTTTTTTTTGGAAAAATTCCTTTTTTTTTTCTTTTCTTTTTTTTTTTTTAATTTGTTTTTGGGAAAAAAAATTGTTTTCAACTTCAATTGTTTATAAAATGTGATATCACGTATATTACAAATACATTTGTGCAAAATAATTGTTTGAATTATGATTGGTTTAAACCATGACAAAACGGTAACTCGGGTGCAGTCATTTATCTATATATCAGCACATCTGGGCAGTGTCTGTGTTGTCACTTAACGACTCCCTCAAACTTTTGTTTCCGTGGTTGTGAAGTGTTTTTAATAACGTTGTGGTCGTTTTGAATCTCGTGGTGGTGAGGTATTTTGAATTGTGTGGTGGTGTCGTGGAAGTGGATTGGGACTCAAGACCAATGACTGGAAAACAGGTTTACAAAAGATCCAGACTTTATTAACTGGTTGTTCACATTCATTCCAATACCAACTAACTACCGTTTAACTCAATGGACCAGGTCACTCTATCCGCATGGTCCTTCTTGTTCGGCCGATGTTTCTCCGTAGCGCCGTACTCGTTCATTCCATCGGGCAGGGCTTCTGATGGCAAGTGATCCTGACTCATAGTTTGCTCTGGTTTATATGGGCCTTGTCGCGCTAATCCCTTCTCCGCAAATGCCCCGAGGTCATGCATGCTCGCCCCCCTGCTGGGGAGTTCCTTCACCCTCTTTGCATCCCGATGTCCCAAGTCAATAGTGAAGGCTTGGGAATGTGTGTTAGCCCAGGGCCGTGCTAAAGCTACACAACAGGACTCCCAGCTTCGACAGGGCGAGATGCATTCCTGACATTCTTACGACCACCTGCTCGTACCTTGGTTCGTTACCAGTTCCAACCAATGAGTTACACTGAGTTACACTTCCACAATTCCCTCATCTTTTTGTTTTTGTTTATATTAACCATTAATCTAAACATCAATATAAGTAAATAATCAATCACTACAAGTAAACATCAATACAAGTACTCAATCAATCACTACAAGTAAACATCAATACAATTTCCTTAGGCATACACCGTCATCCTGGAAGAATCTGATCACAAAACATTTCGTTGGTCATTGACTCCTTCCATATTGTTAATTCAATCTATTTCATTTGCATCACAAATATCTTTGCAAAACAACACTTCACCATCACCAAGATACAACAATTTTGCTTCACCATTTTCAAGTTTTTAAAGCATCTGCAACATCTGGCAAAAACGTTTCCCTCCAAACAAATGTTGATTCTTTGTTTGAAAGGAAGGGCTGATCACGTGTTTGAATTCAGGTATGAAACACTTTCTTCTTCTGTCTTTATAAACACCTGCACTACTTCGTGTAGGATTTCGCTGTTGTGGTAACGGTGCGGAGTCATAGACTGACCCTGCTCTCCATGTAGCATTCTTGCCACTCTTGCTGTGAACCATAATGATTCCTTGAACAAGGCCTTCGCCCAGTTGTAGTCGACTTGCCTCCTCCCTCATTATGAGTGGGCAGCAAGTGTTGGTGTAATGTTGATTGGCCAGCAAGATGTGGAACAGGGATGCCGGATGCATCCACAATGATGTTGGGACCATGGTGTTCAGGTCATTCATGGTCCATACCAGGAGCAACCAGCAGAATCGCGCACAGCTGTTGTGACAAGGGCACAGCCGTTTGTTTGCAGGCAGCTCCATGCTGGTTCCCCGGAAGTTGGTGAAGTAATAACATATGTCCCCGCATTTCACAGAGGTTGCAGGTAAAATGTCGTTGTCCTGCAACTTCTGATGTGATGAATGTTCGAAGCCTTCAAACAAGAGTAAGTGATCGCCTTCCTTTCATATGTTGCCATGTGATCCAGGCAAATGGTCACATAAATTTCCTTGGTGAAGGTAAGCATCCATCTCCAAGTTACATGGGAGAATGTCTTCATCATTCTTTGAGAAAGAGGGTGTATGCCGCGATTAACTTCATTTTAGCCACAAATTTTCTTTCTCGAACTTCTTCCCAATTCCGTTAGCACTCCCTTCAAAATGTGATCTCGTCTTATCCTTATGTTCAGTCACATCTGAATCTGCTTTCCACACACACTGAATCAGATAGGGTACATCTTACCATGAAATCAGCATAATCATGTATGTCTTCCGACAGTTTCACATTTAACAATTTGTTGTTTTTCCTTAAAACATTTAAAAGTTATATTCATTTATATGCGTCACACAAATAATATTCAATCAGGTATGTATTTCACTACTAAACTAAGAATAGCATCCACAATTGCTTTCAGGTTAATATAGTTCAAAATTAACTCGTGCAGGTATTTTAGCACTACTCTAAGAAAATAAATTGTATATGATTACAATCACAAACAGGAATATCTAATTCCCACCAAAATTTTTCCCAAAACAACAATTAAGCATAATGTATTGTTGCTGATCGCGGTTTAGGATATTGTTTGCCGAGCGAAGGCTCTGCGACCGAACAGTTGTTTCCCGACTCACCCGATTCACCCAGAACTTTGGCCGTATCGCACCGCAGCTGCCCAATCTGGAAAAGACTAAAACGACGAAATGCAAAGAGGAAAAGGAATAAGACGAGAAGACGGACAGAAGAGTAATTGGATTTATTATACACACAAGCAAAAAGAAAGCAGTCACGTTTATTTACAACACATAAGACGCAGGTGACACAGTGCAAATACTAGCTTATACAGACTTAATTAAATACCCAGGGACAAGACACACAGAACAAACTCACGTACACAAGAAGGGTGGAAAGGCAGGAGGTGGATGGCTGGAGGGAGAGGAAGGTCCAAGGGGGTCCTGCAGCACGATCGGCGCGTTTAGCAGCCGCCGTTCCTTCGCGGCCCTGCTCAAAACCGCCGTCCAGGCCCCAAGCGGCTGTTGGGTGTTGTTGCTGCTGTGGCCGCCGCTTGCTTCGCCAGGACTCGTCTGACTCGTCTGGTCCAAACCCTCAACTCAACAACACTCTTGCACGTCTCCCTGTCCAACCACTCTTTCTCTCTTGGTCCAACCACTCTTACTCTTTCTTGGTCCAACCACTCTTTCTCTCTATTGGTCCACTCACTCCTCACCACCGACCACACCACGCTTCTTGCGCGCGCGCCTTTTTAGCGCCTCCGGCGATCAAGCCGCCGGCCTTCAGGACACGCCCATCGGTGTGCTCACCTCGGCCCTGGTTGGTCACGCGACCCTCTGGCTCCACCATTGATGACGACGGGCGGGCACGCCCCTCTTCCCCGACCCGAGCACATGTTCAATGGTGGTTTTGGAGGGGATGTAATTGGCAATCGAGGCTTGGCAATGACGAAAGGGGATGTGAAAGGAAATGGAGATTTTGGGGATGGGAATGAAAGGGGATCTATTCTCTTTCACTGGTGCAATGGAGTACTTCAATTAATGGGAGACACAGCCTTACCCTAAAACACAGAATAAGATATAACTATCGAACAGGGGTATTCTATTATTGGCTGACGTGTATGCTGGTGGACTAATTATGGGATGCCCTTTCACCTTTACACAGCTCCGGAGGCAGGGGGTGCAGAATAATAATAATAATAAAGCACACAATCAAAAAAAATACAGTCCTCATATCCGCAACACTGCACCCTCCTCCTCTTAGGCACGTCCCGGGCCTACAACCTTTATTTAGTGTGACACGTAGGTGCAGTTCCCTCTACTTTTAACCGGACCCTGAGTGCGACAGTTTTAAAACATAAATAAATGTGTCCCGCTGCTCCATTGCACCCTGCCTAACAGACTTACGCCCACAGTTAACCGAATTGCGGAATGGTTCTCAAACTATACATTTACGGTGGGGAGCATTATTTACAGTGACGTTATTTCTTATTTACAACGCAACCCAGGACCTGTGTTTTTTTTTCTTTTTAGGGAACAAGAAAAAGAAATTCCTGTTGGGAGGGAGGAGACAGCACGCATTGCATCGATGCACCAGTACCAATACCACCAAAGCACCCAAAAGCACCACAAAGCACCAAAAGCACCACTCGGTGCACAGTCACCACGGTTCATAATAAACACAACAAAACAACTGGTGGTGGTCTTCTCTTTCTCTGCTGGGCCGATGTTCTTCCCGACGTCTTCTGGCTTCATGCGGCCTACTTGGAAATAATAAAAAGCACAACTTGTGTTCATTTTTATTTAGGGCCTCAGGGGCCAACTAAGGGTGGTCCACCTGTTTGGCATAGGTGCCGCCTTACCGAGGTCCGCAAGCAAGATTCCCTGGCCACTATGGCCGGTCTCCAACAGAGGTGCCCTGCCCCAGAACCTGGGGTCCATCAAGTGGTACTTGGCCGCAGAACAGCGGTCCATAAAGTGGTACATCAACGCAATGCATGCTGGTTCTGAGAATCTCGTGCGCACAATGGCCATCTCGCGCACGCTCCCCTCGGCACCCAATGGCGCACAGGTCCTCAAGTGGGAGACAAAAGGGGGGAAGACAAATGAGCGAGGGGTAAGGTCACAAGGGTACACGTCAATAAAGGCAATGCAGGGTGAAGTGCGTACGGAGAGCGAAGTGAGAAAAACTCGTCCCTACCGTACGTCACCCCCCCCCCCCTGTCACCTACACTACCCTTGCCCTTACACCATATTTACAAGAATTTACACCTTTACAAATTCGTCACGACGTCTTGTCTTCCCCATCTTTCCCTTCTACACCAAATTCGTCTCCAATCCCTCTACTTCAAAATTTGCCATCACCAATTCATCATCAATCCTCATAAGGAGGGAGAGATGGAATTACGCACAATGTCACACCCACGTCATGATGCGTCTCACAATCCAAAACATTTGCATTAATGAAAAATAATAAAACATGGCATGGTGTGGAGTTACCTCATCTCAGGTGAGTGGATGCAGATGGTGCGAGGAGACTTCAATCCTAACTATCCTCTAAATGACTTTAACACCCTTTACACTACCCGGGGTCTTTCCCTGCCAATCCATTGGCCACTTACTCTATGGGTTCTAACAACCAATTCCCATTGACCAAACTGTGGTGCTTCTCAATTTGGGGTCTCACTCCCCCGATTCATCTCCCGGTGCCCTTGCACAATTTCTGGGCTGTGACGTGTAGCTCTCCCAGCAGGTCTACCCACCTGCACACCTCCACCACTGTAGTTGCCACCCGAGCTTACCTAGCTCCTCACCCTAACCTAACTAACTGGGGAAGACCCCTCCTGGCTCTGTCACCCCACTCGGTGCCCTCTGGCACTGGGCTACCCGGGTCCGTCCTCGGGCCCCATCCACAACAACTACTACCGGCTCCCAGAGCCCACCTGTGGCCTCACCTGGCCGACATCCTCACAGTGGTGGAGTGCCCAAACCAACTACACACACTAACAGGCTACACGCCCAGCCATTTCCACAACACTAATGCACCCATCCAAACATCATTCTTCCACTCGCACCACAGATGCCAATATCCAACCACAATTTACCTATACCCTCTACCTAACGCTTACACTACCCGCCCCGGGTATTCGTGATGGGGGTCCATCCTTCCCCCATTCACACCTTCGCACTATCCACTCCACTCCATAGTTTCCACCATACTCACTCCACGACCATCCATCCCAATACGCCATACATCCCATACCATTTATTCCACACAACCATTCTCCATACCTGTTGTTGCACACCTGTGCACTCATACCTGGTGCCACCTGCACCCTCCTTTCTTCCTGGACCATTTGGTCAACACAACACGCAATCACCACTACTCCCTCATACACTGCTCCATACACCTGTGCAGTTGCACACCTGTGCAATCACACCTGTTCAATCTTCAAACACACGGCATCATCTCAGCTAACTACTCCCCTCTGAAACTTGCGCTTCCCAGTCGTCCCTTTAAACTATTGCGCTCCCACGTCATTATCATCCACACTAAACTACCTGCGTCCCCACTACAGGTATCAGTCACTAACTAATCTTAACGTTACCTAATGTCATCTTCTAGGGCCCTACACACAATATCTTAACCCACCCGGGCTAGTTTTCACTGCCATAAACCCCATAAACTAGTGCTCCTTTGCCCCCCCACGTCTGTGAGGGATGGTGGATTTGCCATCCCACCACATCGGGGAGGTCCTACTATCAATTTCGCTCATCCAAATCCAACAAATCAAAAATTTGTCATTTACTGCTAATCACCGTACCAATCATCAAATTTTGCCTCTTTCTAATTTTGGGTCCAAAACACTAACCTCATCACCCGTCTACTTATTAGATCCTCTCGGTGCGCCAATTCCCTTCTAAAGCTCGGCTTCGTACAGCCGAGCAATGAATGCGGGTTGTTTTGTGCCAGCGGCTGGATACGTCCCGCATTCGGGGCAGGGACGGGGGCTTACCCGAGCCGAGATCCCACGCACCACCTCGGCGTGGAGCCATCCAATGTCCCGATCTCGACCTGCCGGCACGTCTCAACAAAAAGTGGTCGCCATGACGACCCTTCCTATCGAGCTGCCCGCTCCGCCTAGTGGAGCACGGACGCGGCCGTTCCAAGCGAGGCCCAGCGTGGATCGCGTACGGCGGTCCTTTCGAACCCGCCGCGGCTCGGATCCCCGCTGGTTCTCGCGGCACGCGAAGCCCGGCACGCACCGAGGGCCCGATTCGGCTATAAGTCGCTCTAACCGCTAACCCGGTTATCGTCGATGCCTCACCTGCATGCTTACACGCATACGCTACCCCTTTCTTGCTCATACCTCCAGCTGTTCCCATGCTCCTCGTACCTTTCCTTACACACCTCGGTACACTCATTCCGCTCACAGACCTGGTCACACACCTGACCACCGAACACCTTGGCACACATTCGTCGCTCGCACACCTCACCAACACACCTCTTCGCGCCCCCTCCTCGGCCACCTCCTCTGTGACAATCACAGGTGTGCTTTCACTCGCACACCCAACCACGTGCCTCACGACCAACTCAAGTGTGCATTCCCACACACGCTCTACCATTCCAGGTGTGCATCCTTCCATTCCAGGTGTACATCCTCGCTCACCTGTCACAACCAACTCACGCTCCGTATCACTCTCACTACTCTCACCTCCACTCTCGGTCGCGCACTCACCCTTACTCTCGACAGCGCACTCTTTCCCCATGCAGCTGTCCGTTACACACCTTTCTCGCGCACACTCTTGTGCACACTCTCCCGTTACATCCTCTGTAACACTCACCACAGGCGTGCATTCTCCCTTACTCTTGACAGCGCACTCTTTCCCCATGCACCTGTCCGTTACACACCTTTCTCGCGCATCCTCTTGCGCACACTCTTCCATTACTTCCTCCGTAACACTTACCACACCGCGCTTCCATGTACCCCCTCGCACACGCGCTACGACCGACTCACTCTCGACAGCACACTCACTGGTCGGCGCGCACTTTTTCCTCACACACCCCATGGTCGGACATTCTCGCACACCTCTTTTTTCGCACACCTGACCTGTCACACACTTCACCAACGGCCTCTCACGAACACCCGGATCCATAGCAACCCCCAAGCCGACTGAAGCTTTCCTCACATCATATACATTGCCGAATATTTCTCCACTCACCTTGGCACCTCGTCTCCGCTCCTCTTTTGCCACCTGCAAACTCTTTATTTGGTTAGTGAGCACCTCATCATGATTTGAACACAGACCTTGTACATATTCCATGACTTCCTCCTTTATCTCCCTCTTAGTTTCCCTCCGTCTCTTCTTAATTTCACTCACCTCTTCTTCCACTTCCTCTAATTTTTGCTTCACCTCTTTTATTTCCCTGGGCGTCTCCTCAGGTTCGTCCTCTAAGGCTACCGTGACCGTCTCTATGTGCATCCTCACCTGCCGGTCCTTTGTCTCCATTACTTCTGTCACCTCATCCAACCTCCTTGTCAGTCCCTCACGTACCATCTGACATTGCCTCTGTGTCGCTATTAAGTCATTTTTAATTTCTTTTTGTGTCGCCTTTAACCCTCCTAGTACCGCAGTGTTCCTTTGAACCTGCTCCACTAACTCCGTTTGTCCCTCTGTCAGCTGTTCCACCTCCTCAGTCAGATCTTCTATTCCCCCCTGTAACCTCGCCGTATTATTTCTCACCTCTTTCTCCATACGCTTTTCGCCTCGCTTTACCTCCTCGCGTACCCCCCGAAACCTCCTCACTTACACCTCGTCGTATCCCCTCTTTCATCTCCTCCATCTTTTGTAGATGCCACCCTCATCTGTCCCAATTCATCCCTCTGAGCATCCAATTTACTTTCTAACCCGATTTGCACCTCCTCTATCTGGTTCCCCATTCGTTTGATTTCCCGGGCAGATTGTTCCCCTATTTCCCGCAATTTGTCCTCCATCCTATTTTCTAACCCCATTAACCCATTTTTCACCCCCTCTAACTGATTCTCCTGGGCAGCCATTCTATTTTCCACCCCCGTTAACCCATGTTTCACCTCTTTTATCCCGTTGTCTAACCCCTCAAATTTCTTGTCTAACCCCTCAAATTTATCGTCTAACTTCCCAAATTTCTTGTCTAATCCCTCACCGGTACCCCTCGCTTCGTCCCTCATTACCCCCAATTGCTCACTCTGAGCCCTCGCTTCGTCCCTCATTACCCCCATTTGGCCCTCCAATCGCTCACCCTGAGCATCCATCCGGTTCCCCATTTGTCCCATTCGCTCACCCTGAGCATCCATTTTTGCTTCTAGCCCCATATTTGCCATTAGTATGGTTGCATTAATCTGTGCCATGAGGTCCCGCACATCAATTCCCGCTATTTGCACAGCGGGCGCGGCTACCCCGCGCTCGTGCGAGGCGCCTTTTTGCGCGCCTGAAACCTCGTGCGCGAGAGCGCCATTTTGTGTGCCTGATACCCCCCCAACCACATTGCCAATGTTCTCCTCCTCTCTTTCATCCACATACATTTCCCCGAGGTCCTGGGTCGATTCTACCCCGTCTATCTCTCCCACCGGCATCCCGTCGCCTTGACCAGCCATGGCGCGATTTCAAAATTCGGGTTTTGTAAAACAAAAGCAATTTCGGTACTTTGTAATTTTGAGCGCGTTAAGCACGCTTCGGGTCCAATCTCACTTCCTGACACCAATTGTTGCTGATCGCGGTTTAGGATGTTGTTTGCCGAGCGAAGGCTCCGCGACCGAACAGTTGTTCCCCGACTCACCCGATTCACCCAGAACTTTGGCCGTATCGCACCGCAGCTGCCCAATCTGGAAAAGACTAAAACGACGAAATGCAAAGAGGAAAAGGAATAAGACGAGAAGACGGACAGAAGAGTAATTGGATTTATTATACACACAAGCAAAAAGAAAGCAGTCACGTTTATTTACAACACATAAGACGCAGGTGACACAGTGCAAATACTAGCTTATACAGACTTAATTAAATACCCAGGGACAAGACACACAGAACAAACTCACGTACACAAGAAGGGTGGAAAGGCAGGAGGTGGATGGCTGGAGGGAGAGGAAGGTCCAAGGGGGTCCTGCAGCACGATCGGCGCGTTTAGCAGCCGCCGTTCCTTCGCGGCCCTGCTCAAAACCGCCGTCCAGGCCCCAAGCGGCTGTTGGGTGTTGTTGCTGCTGTGGCCGCCGCTTGCTTCGCCAGGACTCGTCTGGTCCAAACCCTCAACTCAACAACACTCTTGCACGTCTCCCTGTCCAACCACTCTTTCTCTCTTGGTCCAACCACTCTTACTCTTTCTTGGTCCAACCACTCTTTCTCTCTCTTGGTCCACTCACTCCTCACCACCGACCACACCACGCTTCTTGCGCGCGCGCCTTTTTAGCGCCTCCGGCGATCAAGCCGCCGGCCTTCAGGACACGCCCATCGGTGTGCTCACCTCGGCCCTGGTTGGTCACGCGACCCTCTGGCTCCGCCCTTGATGACGACGGGCGGGCACGCCCCTCTTCCCCGACCCGAGCACATGTTCAATGGTGGTTTTGGAGGGGATGTAATTGGCAATCGAGGCTTGGCAATGACGAAAGGGGATGTGAAAGGAAATGGAGATTTTGGGGATGGGAATGAAAGGGGATCTATTCTCTTTCACTGGTGCAATGGAGTACTTCAATTAATGGGAGACACAGCCTTACCCTAAAACACAGAATAAGATATAACTATCGAACAGGGGTATTCTATTATTGGCTGACGTGTATGCTGGTGGACTAATTATGGGATGCCCTTTCACCTTTACACAGCTCCGGAGGCAGGGGGCGCAGAATAACAATAATAATAATAATAAAGCACACAATCAAAAAAAATACAGTCCTCATATCCGCAACAGTATTATTACCATAATTCCTCCCCACTTTTCTTTTCCCTTTTTTTTTTTTTTTTTTTTTTTTTTAACAGTGTGTCACTCGTGGTGATATGAGTTCACTGATCTTGTAATTGACACAACTCATAACATTGTCGTTATGCCATTATCTTAATTCTTCTGTATTCATTTGCAACATCACTTGATTTAATCTTTTAATCTCAGTATTTATGTCGCCATAAAAGTCTTCCTCTTGTGGTTCCACATTTCTTTCCTCATTTGTCACTTCATGCGTTATCATCGTGTTGTTGGTTACCTTATTCAAACACACCGTCACTAAGGCTTTCAAGCAAGCCACCACTAAAACAATTGCCAATATAACTACTAAACCAACAAACAAGTCTGCTACTCCTTGTATATATTCATACCTATGACATAATTATATGTCGATGACATTCAACATTATATACCAAACTAACAAGCTTCCTAAAAGGTAAATAAAGAAAATCCCTTAATATGTAACATAAATCAGATTATTTGTCTTACCCTGATCCCCCTATCTCCCGGGGTTGAACTCAATCCCCTGATCATGAGTGTAGTTGTGATACATTTTTTCACTCATGTTGTATTAATATCAGCAGGTAATTGTGTGTCATGTAGGCAAATAAATGTCACTATCCCAAGTAGGAATATCACATGTTGAAAATGTAATGTTTATCAATGCAAGGGGTGTTAAAATGTAATTCAAATGACTGTAAATCACGACTATCATTTATCTGCCACTGAATGTTCTGCTGGGCTGCTAGGTGCAGCCTCATTTTCTGTGGGATCGTCCACCTTAGCCCCATGTGCTTGTTTGCAATGAGAGGCATGAATCCAACTTTCTATTTTGGGTCCATATTTTTTTCCTATTCTTATCAATCTCCTATGGTTTATCATTTCGTTCCAAGATAAGGGGTCAGCAACCAAAGGTTTTAACCAAAGCTCTACCAAACTATTTCCAATTTGAACAAAAAATGCCAGTGAAACAATGATTCGAAGAATTAACTTCAAGGGGTCAATAAATTTATTCTATAGCCAGATCTAATTTTCCCATCCAATAGTTTGCCTTGCCACATGTCATATTATAACACTTTAATAAACCTTCGAAAAATGTTTCCCATCTCAACAAATTTCCTTTTTACAAATAGCCATGTGTAACTTACGTATTTAACTACAATTTCCTCTCAATTTGTTTGGCCTAACTGGCCGCAAAAGTGGCTGCCAGCATGCAGTACCGTTTTTTATCTACCAAGGAAGTGCTCGTCCACACAAGACCTCTACCAAAATGTTGTTTGTAAAAACAAATCTGGGATTTCCGATTACATGGATGCACTCTCAGGACATTTTCAGGCTGCTGTTAACAATCCACTATGATAAATTAATTCCTTTACCCACAATCAAATAATTAGTACAAATTGAGGATATTATCCCTCTGACATTCATTTATAGATTCATTATGTTGGATCTAATATATATATATATTTTTTTTCCCAATAATTTTCCGCTGCTGTAAGGAAGAACAATAGCTCTCATAAGTCTTAGTAATATCGTACTTAATTTACCCAGCATCGAAGAATTTATTTACTATCCATTCTCATCTGTTAACCAGTGACTTTGTTTGAACTCCAGAACTCAAAACTCACAATAGTTCAAACCAGCAAAATTTCCTTTACTATTTTCCCATATCATCTATGCCTTATACACATCCATACATACAGCCCAATTTATATTCTGATAAAATTCAAGTTTATATATATATAAAATCCGTGAGCAGAGTACTCTGGGAAGTCAGTGTAAGACCTCTCCAAAAATTGGCTAATTTTGTACTCCCACATTTTTTATGAAGCTCTTATCCATAAATAGCTTTGATTCTCATATAAATTCTATCACAATGGAATCCCAAATTACTTCCAATTTTTTTACTATTAATGAATAGCTGCTCACAACTCAGCAAATCAAATCTTTATTCTCCATCTCCCTTGACAAAAGTGATAATTTTCATAATCAAATTATATTTCTATTTTTATTTTACGAATTCTCTCGATATGCGATCCCATCCCCATGGAACTATCTATTTTCAGACAAGGCACACTGTCGGTGTCAACAATCTTGTAAGATTGATACACAAAAACAAAAACACTGACACACAAAATACCCACACACACATGCATTATGCGTATTTGTTTGCGTTGGAACCCTTATTTACAGATCCGGATGGGTGTCAACTTTATTTCAATTTCTCAAAATTTGTCCTTCAATTTTATAAGCGCTAATACACAAATGGACCAAAAAGTTTATTCTTAGAAAACCCCTATGACGTCACATTGACATTACCCTTTCAGTTCCCACAATAATTTATCCAAATTTGACTACCCACCCATTTGTATGTCAGTCGACCACTGACCTATCAATCGTGCGGAACAATAGTCCGAAATTCCCACCTGATCATGATGTGACTCTTGTCACTTGGTTTGCCAAAAAAATTGCAAAGCAATTGTTCCAAACTTTGTAAATTTAAAATTTTGTGCCCAACATAAAAGATCCAATTTCGGCATTTGATCAATTAATTATCAATTTGCTTACAAGCAAAAGAAAAAATGAATAATTCTTGCTCCGAAAACTTTTCAGACCCAAGAATCATCGACAGTTATTCATGTTTGTCCAGTAATCTAATTTGTTGAGGCCAATCGTCATTTGGGATTTGTCGCAATGAAGGCCTAATCATTGTCTGAGGTATCGGTCAGCACTGGTACCCTTGATCTTGGTTTACCCTATGAACTTGTCTTCCTTTTGGTATACGGACATCCTCTTTTCCAATGTCCCATCCGTCCACACTTGAAACACCGGTTTCTGTCTTTGCCTGGTCTGTGCACCTGTGCACTTGTATTGCTGGGCTGCATCTCTACATCCCTGAGTTGCCACTGCAATCTCTCGTTATCTCCTGAAACACGAAAAAATTCTCTGTACCGTCCTTTTTGGGGAGACAACTGGAAATCGGATGGGACAACTGTCACTTTCATTCCTAATTTCGAGGGCAGTTGTGCATTTGTCTCCTCCACTGTATCCTGTATCCTTTTTATTTTAAGTTCTAGATCCGTTATCCGTTCTTGCTGTTCCCGTTGTCTGGATTCACCATCCCAAAGATGGAATGCAAGCCAGTCTACCGTTAGATTCTGTCTCTTCCTGGCTTTCAATCTTTGTTCCAATCTTTCCAATCGACTTCGCTCAAATGTACCATCTCTTGGAAACTCCTCATCATGTCCCTTTGTCCACAAATACCAATTCTCGACCTGCCTTATAGCTTCGGCACCATAATGGTCGTACATATGATGTGTACAAGTACCTTTTTGTGGAATCTCTGGTTGTCCTTGTGTATTCTTGCAGGCTCCATTTCCCATTCTGCCTTTTATCAAAGTAGCGTTGGATGTGTTGTAGCTTGTTCCTCTAAAGCTTCACTCGTACCTCCAGGAAGGATCTCTCCACCTGTTCAAACGGTGATTTCCAGAGAATCTCTCTCACCTGTGGCTTTTGCACAATCCAATCTCACAGATCAGTATTTGCAGATGAGCCAGAGGGTCAGTATGAAATGGGTGAATCCTCAGGTGTCCGCTCTGTTGAAGGGGAAATCACACAATGGTAACCGCACATATATATCTATATATAAACTCACCACCTTGCTCAATTTTCCAAGGTTGTCTTCACATTGATAATATCTCACAACGATATCAAAGCTTCTTTCTTGAGACCGCATTTTCATCAATCAAACAATCAATATATTCAATTCAATTTATTCAGTTAAATTTATTCAATTAAATTTATTCAGTTCAATTCAATTATTCAATTTCAATTAATTTATCAATATTCATCAATAAATCAAATTAATCATTTTGGATGACTCCTTGCATAAGCCCTTTCCCCAATGATGTCAGGACAGGTCCATCCATTGACTGAGATCGAAGCTCATCGGTCGTCACCTCTGGTTCATACCTCATGTCAATTGATGAATCACCGTTCTGTCCTAGGGTCATATCTGACATATTTCCCCATTTTGCCTGGTCTCCACAAATTTCCTTTGCAACCACTAAAGGCAACTCATCCTTCATTCGTGAGACAGCCAAAATGGATGGCAGATATTAAAGTTCATTGGGAAAAATATCTCATCTTTTTTTTTTTTAAATAGTACCCAAAATCTCTTGGCAATATAAATTTTGTAAAACTCCTGAAATGGGACTGTAAAATTCCTTCAATCATGCTAAATTTTGAAACTCCATCGCTTGTAATACCCAATTTATCCCATAGGGCTTGAAAGTTCTTTTCCAAGTTCGTGCAAGCATTCTGCATTTGAGCCCTATGATATCATTCATAATAATCATCATGATTTTATAATCATGGTCCTATCATAATCATCTATTTTAAAACGAACATTTCCTTTATCACCACAGCTATGTGGTATAATCAACAATATAATAAAACTGTACATAGCAACAGGCTACCTCCTTACCACTTAGTATACCTATTGACAATAAGTCATAACAATATCGAATAATCATTGAACAATTAAAAATCGCTTCTACTGCTCCAGCCGCAGCATTCGTCATTTTGTCTGCTCATCCGCGTGACCAAAACGAAATAAAGGGAGCTCAACCATTACACAGCGCTTTTAATGGCGCATGCCATAGGAACTCAATGCAATTTCGACTCGGCCAGAAAAACGAGCAAATTTTGCAGGATGTTAACTGGAATTAGCCGTGAAAATATATACAAAATACACAAAAAGACACACCCACAAAAATAAACAACAAAACCCAAACAAAACCAAGGTCGACCATCTTACACAGTAAATTACATCATTTCAGCATCGTATTGATTGCTGAAATATTCCAGGGTTTATACACACCTTAAAAGAGGTATGCTTTGTGGTGTTGCCCCCTCCCACGTTTAATTAAATTACATCGTTTCAGCATTGTATTGATTGCTGAAATATTCCAGGGTTTATACACACCTTAAAAGAGGTATGCGTGGTGTTGCCCCCTCCCACGTTTAATTAACTTACATCGTTTCAGCATTGTATTGATTGCTGAAATATTCCAGGGTTTATACACACCTTAAAAGAGGTATGCGTGGTGTTGCCCCCTCCCACGTTTAATTAACTTACATCGTTTCAGCATTGTATTGATTGCTGAAATATTCCAGGGTTTATACACACCTTAAAAGAGGTATGCGTGGTGTTGCCCCCTCCCACTTTTAATTAAATTACATCGTTTCAATTAAAAAAGAAACATCGCTTCTACTGCTCCAGCCGCAGCATTCGTCACTTTGTCTGCTCATCCGCATGACCAAAACGAAATAAAGGGAGCTCAACCATTACACAGCGCTTTTAATGGCGCATGCCATAGGAACTCAACGCAATTTCGACTCGGCCAGAAACGAGCAAATTTTTTTTTTTTTTTTCAGGATGTTAACTGGAATTAGCCGTGAAAATATATCCAAAATACACAAAAATACACACCCACACAAATAAACAACATTTATTCCGTTCAACAGAACAAACATTTCCTATATCATGACATGCATGTCTTCAAAAATTATATGACCAAGAGAAAAAGTAAAACTAATTAAAACTGCGGGCAGTGATGATCCGGGGACCATACCGCTCCATCCTGATTGGACGGGTGCGTGCTAGAGTCGTTAACAACGACAGTCCAGATCTGATTGTTCAAAATTTCAACTCAATCGATTGAGAAATGAACGCAGGGATGCATTTTAAAGGTGCAGTGGCACTAACTGAGTTGCCACGAACTCCAATATGGCCATCACAAAATATTTTCCTTAATCAATTGGCTCATAGCATAACCAATCTGCAAGTATTTCATCCGAAGATATGTCTCTGAGGAATTTTAATTAAATAAGTCATTTATAAATCAACGAGTTAATTTATTAAATGATTAATCAATAAATCAAAATTATCCTTGACAGCCACATCACTTGGTCAGTGTCATGTCCAAATATCAGCTTCCTTACTCAAAAGGTGCCTGAGTTAATGTAATGTAATTACTGTAATAAGATTACTGTAATTACTGTAATGATTACTGTAATTACTGTAATTACCGGAACTGTAATTACTGTAATTACCGGAACTGTAATTACTGTAATTACCTCAGGTAATTACTGTAATGTAATTACTGTAATGTAATAAGAAATGTAATTAATTAAATACGTACTTCATTACTCGCTAATAATTAAATAACTCGTGACTTCTCATCCGATTCATTCAACATTTGAATGTTCCCAAAACGTTGGAGCAAAACGTTGCAACAACGAAAGTGAAACGTTGTAGCGACGTTGTGGAAACGTCAGCAAAACCCAACATTTGAATGTTTCCAAAACGTTGGAGCAAAACGTTGCAACAACGAAAGTGAAACGTTGTGGCGACGGTGTGGAAACGTCAGTAAAACCCAACATTTGAATGTTTCCAAAAAGTTGGAGCAAAACGTTGCAACAACGAAAGTGAAACGTTGTAGCGACGTTGTGGAAACGTCAGCAAAACCCAACATTTGAATGTTTCCAAAACGTTGCAACAACGAAAGTGAAACGTTGTGGCGACATTGTGGAAACGTCAGTAAAACCCAACATTTGAATGTTTCCAAAACGTTGGAGCAAAACGTTGCAACAACGAAAGTGAAACGTTGTGGTGACATTGTGGAAACGTTTTACAATAACATTATTTCAATGTTGCAGGAAAGTAATGTGAAAAAACGTTGAGACAACGTTGTGGAAACGTCAGCAAAACCCAACATTTGAATGTTCACAAAACGTTACAACAACAAGTTCCAACAACACTGCAGCAACAACTTCAACTTAGGTTGAGGTTGAGGGTTCACACAAACTGGTTAACCAAATAATAAAGAATTATTATTATTATTATTATTATTATTATTATTTTTCAAAAGCACTTGTTCACCAATTTCCCCAAATTTCAGCTTCCTAGCTCAAAGGATGGCTAAGATATCGCCCAGACGAACAAACACACAACTAGAACGACGCTCAGTAGAGAGCATATCTCCGCCTTGGTGAACAGTTTATGTTTTGCATCCCACTGATAGGTCAGATCTGGATTCGGACCTGAACCAAAATGTAATCGGCGTGTTCTCGTCACCTCCCCAACTCATCCACCAGGTTCATTCACTCAGCCATAACTTTTTTAATATAATAATAATATTAAAATAATAACTTTAATAAGTATATCATGTTAAATATAATGTATATCGCTTTTCACCCGATCTCTCGATGGTGAAGAATCACTTTAAACAATTCTCGTAGCCGGATTCGAACCTGGGTCTTCACCAAAATCCAATCATTTCGTCCGTGTCACCCATGCTATCTGTCTGGCAAATTTCGTCAAAAAAACAACAGCACTGGTTTTGCTTCCTGGAAGCTTCCTGCAAAACGCTTTGCTTCTCGCAAAACGTCCGCCAATGGGAACTAGAGGGAGGGGGAAGGAGCGGGAGCAAGAGACAGGTAGCCGGAATGGACATGAGGGACAATGAGGGACAGTGAGGGAGTGTCGGTATGCAATTTTCATCCAATCGCCATCTTTCATAATATTTCTGGACCGGCATGAGATGGCGTTGTCTGTCATTAATTTATACGTTGATCAAACGAGTTTTAGACATGGCGGGAAAACTGGAAAAAAATTATTTATTTATTTATTTAAAACGGGTGTACACGATTGTACACGTGTACAGACCTTACCGAACCGGCAAACAAATCGCCTCATGGTGCACTTCATGAGCCGATTTGCCTGCAGGCCAGAGTAAGGCTCTTAACACCCAGCGTATAACGTATGCATCCTCGCAAACACACGAATAATAGAATCATTTAAAACGTTCCATCCGTGACTTTTTACCTCGGACAGTCGTGACAAAAATACGTTTACACTCCTTTTCCGATTGGGTAATGACAAATGACATTATCACAGACAAATCAAGCCCCACACCACCTCCTCCACCATGTATGTACATTGTACAAGAACTAAACGCAGGTTCGTAGATCATATTTTGGACAAGGATAACAAAGAATAACTCTTACCTTTTCAGATGCTGTGTCCAAATTGACCCCTATCTGGCTCGCCAAATTGTCGTGGAAGTGGATTGGGACTCGAGACCAATGACTGGAAAACAGGTTTACAAAAGATCCAGACTTTATTAACTGGTTGTTCACTTTCATTCCAATACCAACTAACTACCGTTTAACTCAATGGACCAGGTCACTCTATCCGCATGGTCCTTCTTGTTCGGCCGATGTTTCTCCGTAGCGCCGTACTCGTTCATTCCATCGGGCAGGGCTTCTGATGGCAAGTGATCCTGACTCATAGTTTGCTCTGGTTTATATGGGCCTTGTCACGCTAATCCCTTCTCCGCAAATGCCCCGAGGTCATGCATGCTCGCCCCCCTGCTGGGGAGTTCCTTCACCCTCTTTGCATCCCGATGTCCCAAGTCAATAGTGAAGGCTTGGGAATGTGTGTTAGCCCGGGGCCGTGCTAAAGCTACACAACAGGACTCCCAGCTTCGACAGGGCGAGATGCATTCCTGACATTCTTACGACCACCTGCTCGTACCTTGGTTCGTTACCAGTTCCAACCAATGAGTTACACTGAGTTACACTTCCACAGTGGTGAGGTGTTTTTAAATGACGTGGTGGTGAGGTGTTTTGAATTACGTGGTGGTGAGGTGTTTTGAATTACGTGGTGGTGAGGTGTTTTGAATTACGTGGTGGTGAGGTGTTTATAAATTACGTGGTGGTGAGGTGTTTTTAATTATGTGGTGGTGAGATGTTTTGACTTAGTTGGTGGTGAGGTGTTTTTAAATGACGTGGTGGTGAGGTGTTTTTCAATTTCGTGGCTGTGAGGTGTTTTTATTACGTGTTTTATGGCTGTGAGGTGTTTTAAATTACGTGGTGGTGAGGTTTTGAATTACGTGGTGGTGAGGTGTTTTAAATTACGTGGTGGTGAGGTGTTTTGAATTACGTGGTGGTGAGGTGTTTTAAATTACGTGGTGGTGAGGTGTTTTTCAATTTCGTGGCTGTGAGGTGTTTTTATTATGTGTTTTATGGCTGTGAGGTGTTTTAAATTACGTGGTGGTGAGGTGTTTTGAATTACGTGGTGGTGAGGTGTTTTAAATTACGTGGTGGTGAGGTGTTTTGAATTACTTGGTGGTGAGGTGTAATCGTCCCAAACTTGCAGTCTGCACCTCCCCCTCCCCGATGTATGTGCTGAGGGGTTCTTTCTTGAAAAAAAAAACATTCAACCTAAATCTTCAACTGAAATTGCCTATTAAAATGTAATATCACAAACAACAAATACATTTGTACAAAATAATTGTTTGTATTATGATTGGTGTAAATCATAACAACACAGCAACTCAGGTACAGTCATTAGCCTCAGCTAAAATAAGCCCGTTCCTCAGTAACGACGCTTGGTGAGGCGAGCGCAGCTAGTATATATATATATATATACACACAACAACAACGCCTTTTAAGGCCATTTTCCCTGCTAGAGTGGGGCTTAGCCTTGCGGTCCCCATGACAATCTTCTCCATTTTGCCCTATTTTCTGCATCTCTCCTTGTTAACCTCCTTGCCCGCATTTCTTCTTCGACCATCTTTAGCCAAGTCTTTCTCGGTCTTCCCCGTCCTCTACTTCCTTCTACATTCATTTTCATCACTCTTCTCACCCAGTCACTTTAATCCTTCCTCAACACATGACCAAACCATCTCAACCTGTTCCTCTTCACAGCATCAATCACAGGCTCTATTCCCATCATCTTTCGCAATTCATCATTTGTCTTCCTCTCTCTCAACGATACTCCGCACATCCGTCGAACCATTCGCATTTCCACCCTTTCCAGCCTTCGTTGCTGCTCTACGTTCATTACCCATGTCTCGCTCCCATAAATCATAACACTTCTCACACACGCAGCATACACCTTTCCCTTCAGCTTCAACGACACTCCCCTCCTCGTCAGCATGCCACTCGGTTCCCGAAACTTCTTCCATGCAAATACATGTATATATATATTGTGCACCTCATATCATAGTGCAGTTAATGCTAATGTAAATTCTGGGTAAGTGTCTAAACGCATTGTTGGCGATTGCATATCGTTCAAATGTAAAGGTTGTGTGGAACTAGGCCGAAGAGGCAAGCAAACCAAGTCGTGGGTAACCCGAGTGCGATGCTCACCACCAGTGGGTGCTGCCAGCCGGCTTCTTGCTGCAGGTTCCTCTTGTCACTCACATTCGGTACACAAATTGCTTCCTTTTTGTCCACCAAGGCTCTCTTTAAACGAACTGAATGGATACAATAGTGATGTCATACCAAACATTCAGATTACATTTTTGTAACGAGCTCAAAGTGTATATGAATGTGATAAGTGAGGTCAGGAGCTATCATTGACATTGGCATGAACATACACCTTTCGATTTGAACAACAAAGATGCAGAGTCATGGAGTCTTCTTCTTCAGGGCCAGTGAGCTTAAACTGTCTCCTAAACATCCAGATCTTGAGGGAATTATGATGCTGGGCTCCAGGTGCTATAATCACATTCCACAAGGGGTGACGTCATCAAGAAAGTTTTACCATATTCGGAATATGCAGATATGATGCGAGCCACAAGGTTCAACTTCATTGTAGTGGGGTGGCTTAGCCCAAATATTCAAAAGAATTGTGCATTTTGTGATACAAGCACCAAATTTGGCACAAATGTACATTAATATGTTGCGAACATTTTCAGATATTGGGCCACTTGAAATTCCGTAATTTTTTTTTTCAAATTTCGTAATTTCAAATTTTTCGGGTGACACCGTCACAATTTCGGTCTTCGAGGCCGGCCGATAGGCAAAGTGTGACCGGAAGGGACGAGGTTCTCCTGACCACGTGGCCCTCGATCTGGGAAGCGAGAGGCGTTCCATTAGTGGACGCGCCCCTCACGCCCGACTTTTGGGCGGCCCCGGCAGGCCGTTTGTTTTGACGTTCCGTGACGGGCCCCGCACCCCCACCTCCGGGCCGACCGGAAGCTTGTGCTGAGTACATCATACCTGAACAACTCAGTGAGGCAGAACACAGCAGTGCACACCAGGGTGACCCCTTCAGTGCATAAACCAATTAACCTGTCCACTGCAGGGCATATAGAAATGAAGTTATTTTCTGCATATAATAATAATATAAGTTCAGTTCTATATAACAATTTCTGTTATCACCACTACCACTACAACTACCACTACTACAAGCTTTGTCTGGAATTTTGTGGACTAACAGACAAACAGACATACAGACAAGCTGGGATCAAAACATTACCTCCTTCCACCATTGAGTGTAGAGGTAAACATCATGGAAATTATATCATGCCCTAGATTTAATTCATGCTTACCCGTGTATTTGCTTCACTGGTTCACAAGGTCTTTTGCATACATGTAATTCAGACTCTCGTCTTCATTGCTGACCACACAATGTTCGCAACATATTAATGTACATTTGTGCCAAATTTGGTGCTTGTATCACAAAATGCACAACAGGTTTGCTATGCTGCTACACTATGAGCAATATTGATATGGATAAAATTTGGTATTAATTATTTATTTGTATATTGAAACCAGAGCTGACAGGATGGTTTGGAGGTACATAGACTCACCTGCGAGCTGTTTATCCTGGTTTTGATTCCCAGCATAGCTATAAACCGTCGTTCTGGTGATTCACAGGCCGTCCCCTCCGCCGGCATTCGTTGGTGGACGTTAAATGATCCCATAGTGTCCTTCGTGAAGAGCAGGCGAGCTATCGCCTGCACCATGAACAAGTTACAAACTCCTACCCAAACTACTTGGTACGTCGGGCCTTGCCAGCTTGTTATTGAAAGACTTGGGTCATGCCCCCCCAACCAACCCCACAAGAACCTGGGAATTTTGAAAAAAAAAAAGTGATTATCATTTATTTATTTATTGACTCCGTCGTGCGAAGTCCTTCCTTGGCACACCCCACTCCCTTCAATCCCACTCCTCCCTCCAGGTCTTTAAAACAGCTGTTCACCACCATCTCTTGTATTCCCCCATCCAAAACCTTGATCTTTTCTACCCCAGTTAATTCACCCCAGATCCACTTTTTTGAAATACCGACTTCTTTCCTGGAACTCCGAGCAGTGTCCATGTGGTTTTTACCTCTCCCACCCCCTCCTCCCCTTCCCATGCCTCCTCCCCTCAAGCCTTCTCCCTCCCACAGATCTCCCGATGTCCCTGTTCTCGGCTGTTATACTTGTGTGCTTCCCCCTCTCTCCCCATCTTATCTCTCGCTCCCTTTATTATATGTTTTATGTGTGCGTTATTTTTTTGTGATTCATGTTGGCTCTTACATGAGCCTCGATCTTGTACAAAATCAATAAATAAATAAAGCTTGGGTCCAAACACACTGCCTTCTTCCACAGTCCAGCCTCGACAGGAAGAGGAAACGAGAGGATCGATCCAGTTGAGAGTGCAGGAAGTCTGCAAGCGATGAGTTGTCCTTGGATGCTGTAGTCGGGGTTTGTAGAACAAGGTTGGGTGCCAGACTCCATCAAATGCTCGAGACATGTCTGGAGAGACGATGATCTAATAGCTAAGATTGAGGGCCTCCATTGTTGGGGAGACCAGACGCATCACGTGCATGCCGGTAGTTATCGCATTAAGAAAATCCCCTCTATTAATTTAAATCCCTCCAGGTAACACCTAACCAACCTAAATGTTTCAATGATCA
Source organism: Myxine glutinosa (assembly GCF_964187855.1). Taxonomy (NCBI): domain Eukaryota; kingdom Metazoa; phylum Chordata; class Myxini; order Myxiniformes; family Myxinidae; genus Myxine; species Myxine glutinosa. Next base: position 8,841,142 of record NC_136272.1, on the reverse strand, counting down.
TGGCAAGATGTGAGGTGAGGCAGCCTTGTCCTCTTATGAAGTACGAGCAGATGTACTTGCACCTTGTGTGGAAATATTTAGAAGGTATAAGATGATTATTTGTTCATATATAGATATAAAAAGATGATCTGTAACACTGGCTACCACCAGGTGTCGCTATACCATACACATTGACATAGAGAGACATGGGGTCTTTACCCCACCATGAACCCCCTAACCTGGAGGTTTGAAAATGTTTTCTTGCATCTCCATTTGCCAAGAGGATCCTAACGGTACAGGTATGCAATATGACGGGGTTACTACCGGTGGGGCCGATTCGATCGATTGACAGACAGATGGAAAATGTAACTATAAATATATATATATACAGTATATATCACCAGGTTTTAATATCCTCATAGGACAGAACAAATGTCCTTCAACTAACACAGACGGGCACTAACACATTCACAATAAATAACTTAAACAGAGATGGATCTAAACACTAGGGTTGTATCTGGGCCTGGATTTGGATATCATGTCCTTTGGTGGTTGAGGGTTGTGCTGTTTAAACAAGAATGTATCAATTGAATGCAGGTTTATTAGCAACAACGATGAACAATCAATCTGCAACACAAAGAAAGCGATGGTAGATATTAGAATAAGATAATAGATACAGAATATGCAAATAACAATGCGCAGTATTACACAAGATGAGAACGCAATAGAGAACAGTACCATACAAGAGTTGTCTATCTCCCTTTCCCAAAAACGTTCAATTGTGACACAGAATAGAACGAAACTGGAGACCGAGAAAAAGGATCACATGAGTTTATAATTGATATTCTTCTGAATTGAATCGGGCTGGTGGTTTGATAATTCGCTTCGGGCGGCCCGTCACCACCCGATCAATCGTCGGAGTCCTCTGAGGGCAGTTCGTAATTTCCTGGTCCATTGTGGGAGTCTCCGGTGGGTGGTTCACTATCGCCCTGTCCGACGCCGGAGTCCCCTCCAGCTGGTCCATCATCACCCGAACCGTCAAGGGGGCAGAAATAGGCAGTGACCGTGGAGGTGTGGCGGTGGTCTGCACATGTGGTTGGTTAGCGACTCTCGCAGGTGGTGTCATCGCGGTGATGGAGCGGAGTGTCTGTGATGGTAAGCCCGGCGCAATGACATGTTGGGGTTCACCCTTCTGGGGAGTGGTAACAGGATTGAGACAGACTCTTGGAGCGGCGATGGGTTGGGTACCAGACATTAAGTATTTCGGTACGATTGGCATAACACTTGGCATAACGGTTGGCAGCATGCCACTTTTGCCAGTCGTAGTGGGGGTTGTCATGCTGAAAGGCGTAAAACGTCGCAGGAACTTACGATTCCGGAGAGTGATTCTTCCGGAGCCATCCACCTTGACAACGTATTGATCGAATTGTTTTACCTCAATCACGGTTCCGGTCCGGTCCCATTTTCGTGGTTCCAGGCCGGTCTGGTTCTGGATCCGGACATGGTCCCCGACGGCCAGTGGAGGTAGCTTTGTCGTGTGTTCAGAGAGTCTTTCGATCTCCCTGGCATGCCGAATGCGCAAAGCTTCCTCACGATTGTTGCGTGTTTCCCGCCAGGTGTCCGATGGCAAGTATCTGCCTGGGATGATGGGTATGAAGTCCTTGACTGGCCTCTTGAAGATGATCATGGCTGGAGACAACCTAGTGTCCTGATCCGGTGCATTCCGGTACTGGAGTATTGCACGTTGGAACCGATCAGTGTCTAGTTCACCATTGGAACCAGTGTTATCGGTGATCAATCTTTTCGATGTTTTGACTGTCATCCCGACCAAAATCGGCCAGGCTCCAGGCCATGGCCGACACTGGCTGTCAAAGCTGCCTCACAGGACTTAATATTTTCCACAAACTCGGGCTGCGTAATGAAGACCTGTTACCTGTCAACCTGAAGATGAATGCTGTTAACAGTGGAAGGGTCCGGATTATCGGCGCCATGCTCCTACACCTGTCTGGTTGCACAGCCAATGGCGACATTATTGAAACCCGACAAATCTGCTACATCTCACCTGACACACGGAACATGTATCTCAGTCGTGAAGCATGCGTCGATCTAGGCCTCGTGTCTAGTAGCTTCCCAACCATTGGCGAATCCAACACAGTTGGTGCTGCAGTGGCAGCAGTTATCGATGCAAATTGTAACTGCCCGGAAAGATCGCTTCCCCCTACACTGCCTACATCTATCCCATTTCCGGCCACTGACGAGAACCGAGAGAGGCTGGAGAAATGGCTACTGGAGTACTACAAAAGCAGCACATTCAATGTCTGCGAACACCAGCCACTACCCCACATGGAAGGTCCGCCTCTCACACTGATGGTTGACCCCGAGGCAACACCAAAAGCGGTGCACACCCCAGTGCCTGTCCCCTTACACTGGCAGGCAGAAGTCAAGGCTGGTATCGATCGCGACATCAGGTTAGGGGTCCTGGAACCGGTGCCAATTGGTGAACCAGTGACATGGTGCAGCAGAATGGTCGTCTGTCCAAAGAAGGATGGGACCCCACGGAGGACAGTTGATCTGCAACCACTGAATGCGCACTGCACACGTGAGACCCACCACACCCAGTCACCCTTCCATCAAGCAATGGCGGTGCCACATAACACCAAAAAGACGGTAACAGACGCCTGGAATGGCTATCACAGCGTTCCAATCAGAGAATGTGACCGCCATCTGACAACGTTCATCACACCATGGGGCCGATACCGTTACTGCACCACTCCCCAAGGTTACATCGCTTCAGGTGATGGATACTCCAGACGATTTGACGAAATTGTATCGGACTTCAAAAACAAGTCCAAATGTATTGATGATACCATCATGTGGAGCGACACATTGGAAGAGAGCTTTTTTCAGGCATGCAACTGGCTCGACCTGTGCGGCCGTAATGGGATTACGCAAAATCCGACGAAATTCCATTTTGGTCAGGACACGGTCGAATTCGCTGGATTCGAGATCACCATGGACAGTGTACGACCATGCCAAACGTATCTCCAAGCGATACAGGACTTCCCCACACCAAAAACAATTACTGACATTCGCTCCTGGTTTGGGCTAGTCAATCAGGTAACATACTGCTTCAGCATGACCGAGAGGATGCGACCTTTTCGGGACCTCCTAAAACCATGCACCCCCTTCTACTGGGATGCAACACTACAATCCCTATTCGAAGAATCAAAACGACTCATCATATCTGAAGTCGCAAATGGGGTCCGGATCTTTGACAAGGAACGGACAACATGTCTCGCAACTGACTGGTCGAAGGATGGGATTGGCTTCTGGCTCCTCCAAAAACACTGCAGATGCCCTGGTGAAACCCCACAGTGCTGCCCTGATGGCTGGAAAATCACCCTTGCTGGAGGCCGCTTCACCCATGCAGCGGAGTCGCGCTATGCTCCGATAGAGGGTGAAGCTCTAGCAGTGGCGGACAGCCTGGAAAAAGTAAAGTATTTTGTGTTGGGATGCAAGAACCTGATTATTGCCGTCGATCACAAGCCCTTAATCAAGCTTCTTGGTGACAGACGATTAGAGGACATCCATAACACGCGGCTTGCCAACTTGAAAGAAAGGACCCTAGCATATCGTTTCCGAATTATCCACATCCCGGGAAAACGACACTGCGTACCAGATGCGATTTCACGACATCCGTCGGGTGCCAGACCATCGGAACGACTGCCACTGGTGGATGACATTTCCTCCATTATGGATGTGGCCACATCGACTACACTAAGACAGCACACCTTGACTGGGCTGTGGACCACAGATGACGACACTGGCATGGAAATGGCTATTTCTATGGCAGCCATCAAGACACTCGATTCTGTGCGGTCCGTCACTTGGGACGATGTTCGGGACGAAACAGCAAGTGACACTCAGATGCTGCAGTTACTCAATTCTATTGAGCAGGGTCTACCTGCCAGTCGGGACGATTTCCCTGTGTCCATTTTGGAATACTTTCCCTTCCGTGAACACCTCTACACTATTGATGGCATAGTGGTCTACAAGGGGAGGATTATAATCCCACCGAAGCTACGGAAGCTTGTCCTTGAGAATCTTCATGCTGCTCACCAAGGAGTCACGGCTATGACCACCCGGGCCAGCAGCTCGATCTTTTGGCCTGGAATCACTCCCCAGATTCATGAGATGCGCAATCGCTGCTCACACTGCAATCGGATGGCCCCATCGCAACCAAGCGCTCCACCTACAGCCTCAGCTGAACCTGCCTACCCTTTCCAGTACGTTTGTTCAGATTACTTTCATCACAAGGGTCGGAGTTATTTGGTCACCGTTGATCGTTACTCTAATTGGCCAATCATTCAGCTAACAACTGGCGGGGCACAAGGCCTAGTGAAATGTCTGCGGTCGAACTTCGCCACTTATGGTATCCCCGACGAATTGGCATCTGACTGTGGGCCAGAATTCACGGCACATGACACCCAAGACTTCTTGCGTCGGTGGGGCGTTAACCATCGGTTGTCATCCACTGCCTTCCCACACAGCAACTGTCGTGCCGAGATCGCAGTCAAAACATCGAAAAGATTGATCACCGATAACACGTGAGGAGGTCAAGTAGTTGTGTGCGCGGTTTTGAGTGATGAGTGATTCTTCGGATTTCGAGCGAGTTAAACCGAGGAAAGTTCAAACCTTTTCACTGTGAAAGAGGCGGAAAGTCCTATAATATATTTTATTTGACAATGAGATTGATTGTTCATAAACAAGAATGTATCAATTGAATGCAGGTTTATTAGCAACAACGATGAACAATCAATCTGCAAGACAAAGAAAGCGATGGTAGATATTAGAATAAGATAATAGATACAGAATATGCAAATAACAATGCGCAGTATTACACAAGATGAGAACGCAATAGAGAACAGTACCATACAAGAGTTGTCTACTGTTAACATATGTCCTTGTGCCGCATTGTGGGTAATCTCCTTCCTCCACCGTCTGTGAGACGTGAGCATGGCAAGCAAAGTAAGGAGTCAGTCCGGCCAGGTGTGCGAGGTCAAAGCCAGAGAGAGGAAGAATAAAAGCTGCTCGCACTTTCATTACCTCTCTGGCACCTGTCCTCACCCTGAGTGTATACACTTGGGCACGGTGACCAATCCTGCTGCTCCATGGACCAGGTGGCACTCAACCACGTCCCTCATGGCCATGGGCACGCCCACTGGCAGTAGCCCCCCGTGCATACATTTGCAGGCCCAATGGAAGCTCTGCGTACTGGCATGGTTCCCCCACCAATTGGACGTTTGCGTGGGAGCCAATCACATGCCTCCATCTAGCGGGCCCGTCACAGGTCTACACCGCCACCATGACACCTTTGACCTGGCCTGGATCCAAATTCCAAATCGGCAGGATGAGACCTTCTTACCGAACTAACCACTACATTTGACAACAACGGTCCCCCAGCAGTAGTATGAAGGACAATTTTCATTTATAAAACACTGGACAAGGGAGTCAGAAGACTGAAGTTTGTCAAGTTTACAATAATAAAACAGGATTTCATAAAACTTACAATTGTATGTAGAAATAATAATAATCATATTGAATTATATTCATGTACATATTAATGTATCAAAATAAGTATATGGAATAAACAAACATACATAATCAAACAACAATAAAAAATATAACAAATTCTAACAAAATAACCTAAAATAGCAGAAAACTCAAAGATCAACGAACATTTTATACATGTAATTGATTTTATTCACCGACATAACAGAATTAAACATTTCAGTCAAAAAGGAATTGTTGAATTCTTGTATCTTTGAGTCTTACACCGAGGGAGGTCAAGATGTTGAGGTCAAGGTTGGTCAAGATGTTGAGGTCAAGGTTGGTCAAGATGTTGAGGTCAAGGTTGGTCAAGATGTTGAGGTCAAGGTTGGTCAAGATGTTGAGGTCAAGGTTGGTCAGGATGCTGAGGTCAAGATGTTGAGGTGAAGGTTGGTCAAGACGTTGAGGTCAAGGTTGGTCAAGATGTTGAGGTCAAGGTTGGTCAAGATGTTGAGGTCAAGGTAGGTCAAGATGTTGAGGTCAAGGTTGGTCAAGATGTTGAGGTCAAGGTTGGTCAAGATGTTGAGGTCAAGGTAGGTCAAGATGTTGAGGTCAAGGTTGGTCAAGATGTTGAGGTCAAGGTTGGTCAAGATGTTGAGCATTCCTGAGTTGCATCTTATACCGAGACACAGATTGTCGGGTAGAAGGAAGAATGTCATGGTGACGATCACATTTTAAAAGACCAAGACCAAAACGCAAGAGGAGCTCATTCCTGCGTTCGCTCAACAACTGTAAACCAAAATGACGAAGTTGTTGAGCATAGGATTGAATAGATGGGTACGCAATAAAACGGAGCGCACGCTTCTGGAGTCATTCAATTTCATCACTCTGAGCCCTTGTAAAGCCAGAACCCCACATGGGCAGCGTGACTGTAAAATAGGCTGCGGCTTTATCTCTCTCTCTCTGCCCCATCTCCTCCTCCAGGACATCCAAGGAAGGAGAACTTTGCACAGACTCCCAATGCAATGTCCAATCCCGGAGGGCAGCTTGCAGTTGACTGGCCTATGAGAAGTCATGACAAATTTGAAAGCTATGGTCACATTGACTGCACGTCCACCACAAAAAAAAAACCACAGAAGACATTTGAAGGCCTAGACAAGTGATCTTTGTCGTGAGACATTTCATTTCATATCGCAGACAGTTTATTCTTTTTATTTTTTGTCTTAATTCAACGCAAATGAAGCAGATCGGAAGCAAATTAAGCAGATCAGAATCAAAGGAAGCAGACCAGAAGCAAAGGAAGCATATCAGAAGCAAATGAAGCAGATCAGCAGCAAAGGAAGCAGATCAGAAGCAAAGGAAGCAGATCAGAAGCAAAGGAAGCAGATCAGAAGCAAAGGAAGCAGATCAGAAGCAAAGGAAGCAGCCGTGGGCTGCCAGTCTGTCAACGGGATGAGGAACTGCTCAAGACAAAGTGAAATGATTTGCAAAGTGGTGCAGAATACTTCAGAAAGGTAGTGAGGTCGATGTACCGTAAACACGGAAGAGGATAGCTCCGAGGACATTGATGAAGGAAACGAATTCCCAAGGAAAGTGCAGGAGAGAGAATTCCATCCAGGTGAAGGTGTTGTTTGGGTTCATGGCGGAAACTCACAATCCATACAAGATGACCTCTTGTTCCACAGGTAGAAGGTTTATTTAGCAGAGTTGGACACCTGATGGTCAACTACTCAACATGTGCAGTCACACTGCCCCGACCTTCTGCTGGAGACTCGGGACTCCCAGTCCAATCCATCCACTGCCAACAGCTAGGTGTATATGAAGGTGAAACCGTCTTATTGCGAGTAATTCCTTCATTTAACCTCCTCAACCTCCTCATATCGTTACATTTTTTGAGGCGAGTTCTTGTTGTTTTTGCTGCTCACAAGGAAAATGAATTCCGGTAAAAGGAGAAGTTACCTGTACGGTATCTCATGGTGCCACTTGTGGCACAGGTTTGATAAGCAAAGTTTCCTTTTCCCGTTCCACGTATTTCCTTGAATTTGCATCGAGCTGAGTGCGGTAAACAGGTGCCACAGGAGATTGGAGTTCATATTCTCAAACAGGCCTGCAGGTGAGAGGGAACCGATAAGGTTGTGGTCGAAATGGTCAGCAACATTTAAACCACAACAACTAACAAAACCAATCTTGTTCGGTGCTGAAACGATGATGAGATTGCAATTTCCCTCCACCTGGATTCCCAATTGTACGCAGAGTCCCAGTATGAGCATTATTCCCAATCTTAGGATCGTACGTTATTCGGTTCCAAAGGCTGTTTGGTTTGAACGCCATTGTTCTTGCTGAAGGAGAGGCCCTTGGCCTACCTGCCCGGGCAGGTACTTTGCAGGCGCCCGTGTCCCTCCATGTGGTCCCTCCTAGTCCATCCCTTATAGGTGCCCAGGCAACACTGACCCGAAGGGCCTGAGGTCGTCTTCAAGACCACCTTTTGGAGTCCAGGTCACTCGGCATGAGATTGTACTTCAGGCTACGGCTAGACAGGTGCAAACCACCAGGTAGCTCGGCCCACAAATTCCCTGTACGGTCCATCTCGGTTTAAATCTCTCCTGAGGTTGGTCTAATGCTCCCTCTCCTCCAAACCTCCAGGGTCCAAATCCAGCCTGGGAATAACATTCCCCACAAGCCATTCCTTCAACAATTGGGGATGCTCAGGTGCCGAAACATGGCTGCTGGTATATGGTTCCTTGTGCCAACGCCCTTTTGGATCCACCTGCTTCTAGTCTTGGCCAACCCCCTCCCTCAAGCAATTGACATGATTGGCCAGGTGCTCCTCAATGACGGCTCCTAACCCAAAACCAGTCAATTGGGGCTCCACCTGTCCACCTTTTACTAAAACCGACTCCTGTGCGGCCACGCGGGACTCCAACGCCATCATCGCCTCATCCCCTGCCTGCACCCTGCTGGTGCTACCTCATACCCCTCAGGTTCTACCTTGCACCCCACCTGTGCTACCTGGCCTGAGTGACGGCAGCATCAGGCAACCAATGAAGGCTCTACGCATGCATGGGCCTGGCGGCCAATCATAGCCACGCTATGTGAGGATACTGTATGTAAGGTGCGATGTGGTGTCTATGTGAGGATGCTGTACAGAAGGTGGGATATGGTGTCTATGTGAGGCTACTGTATGTAAGGTGGGCTAAGGTGTCTATGTGAGGTTACTGTATGTAAGGTGGGATAAGGTGTCTATGTGAGGTTACTGTATGTAAGGTGGGCTAAGGTGTCTATGTGAGGTTACTGTATGTAAGGGGGGATAAGGTGTCTATGTGAGGCTACTGTATGTAAGGTGGGATAAGGTGTCTATGTGAGGTTACTGTATGTAAGGTGCGATGTGGTGTCTATGTGAGGATACTGCATACAAGGTGGGATATGGTGTCAATGTGAGGATACTGTACACAAGGTGGGATATGGTGTCTATGTAAGGATACTGTATGTAAGGTGGGATAAGGTGTCTATGTGAGGATACTGCATGTAAGGTGGGATAAGGTGTCTATGTGAGGTTACTGTATGTAAGGTGGGATATGGTGTCTATGTGAGGTTACTGTATGTAAGGTGGGATAAGGTGTCTATGTGAGGTTACTGTATGTAAGGTGGGATAAGGTGTCTATGTGAGGTTACTGTATGTAAGGTGGGATATGGTGTCTAGACAACTCTTGTATGGTGCTGTTCTCTATTGCGTTCTCATCTTGTGTAATACTGCGCATTGTTATTTGCATATTCTGTATCTATTATCTTATTCTAATATCTACCATCGCTTTCTTTGTCTTGCAGATTGATTGTTCATCGTTGTTGCTAATAAACCTGCATTCAATTGATACATCCTTGTTTATGAACAATCAACTCATCTGAAGATGCCTGCTGCAGCCTGCCCCTTCCCGAGCTGTGTCTACGTTACTGACAGCACTGACAATGCCGTTGCTGCTATCCAGCTCTCCATCCACGCCATGACTCACACGTCCATTGCACCAGCCAAACCGGACAAAGTCAGCCGTCCTCGTATCCAAACCGGCGGTACCAGCGAAGATTGGCAATATTTCACCAGAAGATGGGATGGTTACAAGGCAGCGACCCAGATAATCGGGAATGATGTTCGCGTTCAACTCCTTGAATGTTGTGATGATAACCTACGACGTGACCTCCACCGCAGCAACCCACGCATTGAAATCAAGGACGAGGCAGCTATACTACAAGCCAGTCGGTCCCTTGCTGTCCGAGAGGAGAATACCATGGTGTCCCGCGTAAACCTCCACAACATGCGACAGGACCGAGAAGAACCAATTCGTACCTACGCAGCCCGTCTGGCTGGTCAAGCTGAGATCTGCAAGTTTTCTGTTGTATGCTCATACAATCCCCCTACTGATGTCAACTACACCAAGGACATGGTTCGCGATGTCCTATGTCGGGGACTCGCCGATCAAGATATACAACAGGACATTCTCGGCGATCAAAATCAGAACATGAGCTTGGAGGAAGTTCTCATTTTCGTCGAGGCCAAGGAAGCAGGGAAACGTTCCCAGAATGCCTTGCTCGATAGTGAAGGCGCTCATGGCGCAAGCCAATACAAAAACTGGAAGAACAAAAGAGCCCTGATCACTACCGACAAGCAGGCGGCCATTTGTAGTTATTGCGGCAAAACTGGTCATGGCAAACAGCCGAACATCGACCAAAGGCGTCAATTCTGCAATGCCTACGGGAAAACATGCAGTAAATGCGCCACTCGCGGCCATTTTGCACATGTCTGCCGGGGAGGCACGAAAAAGGCGGACAACAAACCTACGGACAAATCAATGGATGCTCATGATGTGGAAGAAAGCAGCCAGGTCCACGATCTCCTCTGCTCTGTCACGGAACGAGAAACGGCCATTTGGAAGCCGCCAATTAAAAGGGCCATGGCCACCTTGTCAACTCCACTACACCTCGACCACCATATATTTGACCACCTCTCTGGCTGGACCAAGAAGAAGTCTCAACCACAGCCGTACATAAAACTCATAGCACGGATCGATAAGGAATCTTATGACCATTTCGGCCAGCCACTGTCATCCCGACCAAAATCGGCCAGGCTCCAGGCCATGGCCGACACTGGCTGTCAAAGCTGCCTCACAGGACTTAATATTTTCCACAAACTCGGGCTGCGTAATGAAGACCTGTTACCTGTCAACCTGAAGATGAATGCTGTTAACAGTGGAAGGGTCCGGATTATCGGCGCCATGCTCCTACACCTGTCTGGTCGCACAGCCAATGGCGACATTATTGAAACCCGACAAATCTGCTACATCTCACCTGACACACGGAACATGTATCTCAGTCGTGAAGCATGCGTCGATCTAGGCCTCGTGTCTAGTAGCTTCCCAACCATTGGCGAATCCAACACAGTTGGTGCTGCAGTGGCAGCAGTTATCGATGCAAATTGTAACTGCCCGGAAAGATCGCTTCCCCCTACACTGCCTACATCTATCCCATTTCCGGCCACTGACGAGAACCGAGAGAGGCTGGAGAAATGGCTACTGGAGTACTACAAAAGCAGCACATTCAATGTCTGCGAACACCAGCCACTACCCCACATGGAAGGTCCGCCTCTCACACTGATGGTTGACCCCGAGGCAACACCAAAAGCGGTGCACACCCCAGTGCCTGTCCCCTTACACTGGCAGGCAGAAGTCAAGGCTGGTATCGATCGCGACATCAGGTTAGGGGTTCTGGAACCGGTGCCAATTGGTGAACCAGTGACATGGTGCAGCAGAATGGTCGTCTGTCCAAAGAAGGATGGGACCCCACGGAGGACAGTTGATCTGCAACCACTGAATGCGCACTGCACACGTGAGACCCACCACACCCAGTCACCCTTCCATCAAGCAATGGCGGTGCCACATAACACCAAAAAGACGGTAACAGACGCCTGGAATGGCTATCACAGCGTTCCAATCAGAGAATGTGACCGCCATCTGACAACGTTCATCACACCATGGGGCCGATACCGTTACTGCACCACTCCCCAAGGTTACATCGCTTCAGGTGATGGATACTCCAGACGATTTGACGAAATTGTATCGGACTTCAAAAACAAGTCCAAATGTATTGATGATACCATCATGTGGAGCGACACATTGGAAGAGAGCTTTTTTCAGACATGCAACTGGCTCGACCTGTGCGGCCGTAATGGGATTACGCAAAATCCGACGAAATTCCATTTTGGTCAGGACACGGTCGAATTCGCTGGATTCGAGATCACCATGGACAGTGTACGACCATGCCAAAGGTATCTCCAAGCGATACAGGACTTCCCCACACCAAAAACAATTACTGACATTCGCTCCTGGTTTGGGCTAGTCAATCAGGTAACATACTGCTTCAGCATGACCGAGAGGATGCGACCTTTTCGGGACCTCCTAAAACCATGCACCCCCTTCTACTGGGATGCAACACTACAATCCCTATTCGAAGAATCAAAACGACTCATCATATCTGAAGTCGCAAATGGGGTCCGGATCTTTGACAAGGAACGGACAACATGTCTCGCAACTGACTGGTCGAAGGATGGGATTGGCTTCTGGCTCCTCCAAAAACACTGCAGATGCCCTGGTGAAACCCCACAGTGCTGCCCCGATGGCTGGAAAATCACCCTTGCTGGAGGCCGCTTCACCCATGCAGCGGAGTCGCGCTATGCTCCGATAGAGGGTGAAGCTCTAGCAGTGGCGGACAGCCTGGAAAAAGTAAAGTATTTTGTGTTGGGATGCAAGAACCTGATTATTGCCGTCGATCACAAGCCCTTAATCAAGCTTCTTGGTGACAGACGATTAGAGGACATCCATAACACGCGGCTTGCCAACTTGAAAGAAAGGACCCTAGCATATCGTTTCCGAATTATCCACATCCCGGGAAAACGACACTGCGTACCAGATGCGATTTCACGACATCCGTCGGGTGCCAGACCATCGGAACGACTGCCACTGGTGGATGACATTTCCTCCATTATGGATGTGGCCACATCGACTACACTAAGACAGCACACCTTGACTGGGCTGTGGACCACAGATGACGACACTGGCATGGAAATGGCTATTTCTATGGCAGCCATCAAGACACTCGATTATGTGCGGTCCGTCACTTGGGACGATGTTCGGGACGAAACAGCAAGTGACACTCAGATGCTGCAGTTACTCACTTCTATTGAGCAGGGTCTACCTGCCAGTCGGGACGATTTCCCTGTGTCCATTTTGGAATACTTTCCCTTCCGTGAACACCTCTACACTATTGATGGCATAGTGGTCTACAAGGGGAGGATTATCATCCCACCGAAGCTACGGAAGCTTGTCCTTGAGAATCTTCATGCTGCTCACCAAGGAGTCACGGCTATGACCACCCGGGCCAGCAGCTCGATCTTTTGGCCTGGAATCACTCCCCAGATTCATGAGATGCGCAATCGCTGCTCACACTGCAATCGGATGGCCCCATCGCAACCAAGCGCTCCACCTACAGCCTCAGCTGAACCTGCCTACCCTTTCCAGTACGTTTGTTCAGATTACTTTCATCACAAGGGTCGGAGTTATTTGGTCACCGTTGATCGTTACTCTAATTGGCCAATCATTCAGCTAACAACTGGCGGGGCACAAGGCCTAGTGAAATGTCTGCAGTCGAACTTCGCCACTTATGGTATCCCCGACGAATTGGCATCTGACTGTGGGCCAGAATTCACGGCACATGACACCCAAGACTTCTTGCGTCGGTGGGGCGTTAACCATCGGTTGTCATCCACTGCCTTCCCACACAGCAACTGTCGTGCCGAGATCGCAGTCAAAACATCGAAAAGAATGATCACCGATAACACTGGTTCCAATGGTGAACTAGACACTGATCGGTTCCAACGTGCAATACTCCAGTACCGGAATGCACCGGATCAGGACACTAGGTTGTCTCCAGCCATGATCATCTTCAAGAGGCCAGTCAAGGACTTCATACCCATCATCCCAGGCAGATACTTGCCATCGGACACCTGGCGGGAAACACGCAACAATCGTGAGGAAGCTTTGCGCATTCGGCATGCCAGGGAGATCGAAAGACTCTCTGAACACACGACAAAACTACCTCCACTGGCCGTCGGGGACCATGTCCGGATCCAGAACCAGACCGGCCTGGAACCACGAAAATGGGACCGGACCGGAACCGTGATTGAGGTAAAACAATTCGATCAATACGTTGTCAAGGTGGATGGCTCCGGAAGAATCACTCTCCGGAATCGTAAGTTCCTGCGACGTTTTACGCCTTTCAGCATGACAACTCCCACTACGACTGGCAAAAGTGGCATGCTGCCAACCGTTATGCCAAGTGTTATGCCAATCGTACCGAAATACTTAATGTCTGGTACCCAACCCATCGCCGCTCCAAGAGTCTGTCTCAATCCTGTTACCACTCCCCAGAAGGGTGAACCCCAACATGTCATTGCGCCGGGCTTACCATCACAGACACTCCGCTCCACCACCGCGATGACACCACCCGCGAGAGTCGCTAACCAACCACATGTGCAGACCACCGCCACACCTCCACGGTCACTGCCTATTTCTGCCCCCTTGACGGTTCGGGTGATGATGGACCAGCTGGAGGGGACTCCGGCGTCGGACAGGGCGAGAGTGAACCACCCACCGGAGACTCCCACAATGGACCAGGAAATTACGAACTGCCCTCAGAGGACTCCGACGATTGATCGGGTGGTGACGGGCCGCCCGAAGCGAATTATCAAACCACCAGCCCGATTCAATTCAGAAGAATATCAATAATAAACTCATGTGATCCTTTTTCTCGGTCTCCAGTTTCGTTCTATTCTGTGTCACAATTGAACGTTTTTGGGAAAGGGAGATAGACAACTCTTGTATGGTGCTGTTCTCTATTGCGTTCTCATCTTGTGTAATACTGCGCATTGTTATTTGCATATTCTGTATCTATTATCTTATTCTAATATCTACCATCGCTTTCTTTGTCTTGCAGATTGATTGTTCATCGTTGTTGCTAATAAACCTGCATTCAATTGATACATTCTTGTTTAGTGTCTATGTGAGGATACTGTACACAAGGTGGGATATGGTGTCTATGTGAGGTTACTGTATGTAAGGTGGGATAAGGTGTCTATGTGAGGATACTGTATGTAAGGTGGGATAAGGTGTCTATGTGAGGTTACTGTATGTAAGGTGGGATAAGGTGTCTATGTGAGGTTACTGTATGTAAGGTGGGATATGGTGTCTATGTGAGGCTACTGTATGTAAGGTGGGATATGGTGTCTATGTGAGGTTACTGTATGTAAGGTGGGATAAGGTGTCTATGTGAGGCTACTGTATTTAAGGTGTGATAAGGTGTCTATGTGAGGTTACTGTATGTAAGGTGGGATATGGTGTCTATGTGAGGCTACTGTATGTAAGGTGGGATATGGTGTCTATGTGAGGTTACTGTATGTAAGGTGGGATAAGGTGTCTATGTGAGGTTACTGTATGTAAGGTGGGATAAGGTGTCTATGTGAGGCTACTGTATGTAAGGTGGGATATGGTGTCTATGTGAGGTTACTGTATGTAAGGTGGGATATGGTGTCTATGTGAGGCTACTGTATGTAAGGTGGGATATGGTGTCTATGTGAGGTTACTGTATGTAAGGTGGGATAAGGTGTCTATGTGAGGCTACTGTATTTAAGGTGTGATAAGGTGTCTATGTGAGGATACTGTATACAAGGTGTGATAAGGTGTCTATGTGAGGATACTGTATGTAAGGTGGGATAAGGTGTCTATGTGAGGATACTGTATTTAAAGTGTGATAAGATGTCTACGTGAGGTTACTGTATGTAAGGTGTGATAAGGTGTCTATGTGAGGATACTGTATGTAAGGTGTGATAAGGTGTCTATGTGAGGATACTGTATGTAAGATGGGATGAGGTGTCTATGTGAGGTTACTGCATGTAAGGTGGGATATGGTGTCTATGTGAGGTTACTGTATGTAAGGTGGGATATGGTGTCTATGTGAGGTTACTGTATGTAAGGTGGGATATGGTGTCTATGTGAGGTTACTGTATGTAAGGTGGGATAAGGTGTCTATGTGAGGATACTGTATACAAGGTGTGATAAGGTGTCTATGTGAGGCTACTGTATGTAAGGTGGGATAAGGTGTCTATGTGAGGCTACTGTATTTAAGGTGTGATAAGGTGTCTATGTGAGGATACTGTATACAAGGTGTGATAAGGTGTCTATGTGAGAGGGTCGAATGAGTTTTGTTCGAGTTTTTGCTTTTTAATTTAGTTTTATCTATTTATTTTTTATCCCGTTTTGTTTATTTATTTTTATCCCGTTTTGTTTATTTATTTTTATCCCGTTTTGTTTATTTATTTTTTATCCCGTTTTGTTTATTTATTTTTATCCCGTTTTATTTATTAATTTTTATCCCGTTATGTTTATTTATTTTTATCCCGTTTTATTTATTTATTTTTATCCCGTTTTATTTACTTATTTTTATCCCGTTTTGTTTATTTATTTTAATCCCGTTTTATTTATTTATTTTTATCCCGTTTTGTTTATTTATTTTTATCCCGTTTTATTTATTTATTTTTATCCCGTTTTATTTACTTATTTTTATCCCATTTTGTTTATTTCTTCTAATCCCGTTTTATTTATTTATTTTTATCCCGTTATGTTTATTTATTTTATCCCGTTTTATTTATTTATTTTTATCCCGTTTTATTTACTTATTTTTATCCCGTTTTGTTTATTTATTTTAATCCCGTTTTATTTATTTATTTTTTATCCCGTTTTGTTTATTTATTTTTATCCCGTTTTGTTTATTTATTTTTATCCCGTTTTATTTATTTATTTTTATCCCGTTTTATTTATTTATTTTTATCCCGTTTTATTTATTTATTTATTTATTTTTATCCCGTTTTATTTATTTATTTTTATCCCGTTTTGTTTATTTATTTTTATCCCGTTTTATTTATTTATTTTTATCCCGTTTTATTTATTTATTTATTTATTTTTATCCCGTTTTATTTATTTATTTTTTATCCCGTTTTATTTATTTATTTTTATCCCGTTTTGTTTATTTATTTTTATCCCGTTTTATTTATTTATTTTTATCCCGTTTTATTTATTTATTTATTTATTTTTATCCCGTTTTATTTATTTATTTTTATCCCGTTTTGTTTATTTATTTTTATCCCGTTTTATTTATTTATTTTTATCCCGTTTTATTTATTTATTTATTTATTTTTATCCCGTTTTATTTATTTATTTTTATCACGTTTTATTTATTTATTTTTTATCCCAGGCCATCAAGTGTCCGAAACAGTTTTTTTTTTTTTTTTACAGGAAGTCGACATCAAACCTTCCTCGGTGTGGATTTGAACACTTTCGTCCACAAATGGTCTGCATGTTTGTCCCAAGGGCCTAACAACAATCCGGAGTGTTGCCTAATTAGCATGTCTATAAACACAAAGCGACCTGGCAATAAATCGCCATGATAACCCTTAATTAGCCCATGGTAATTGGGGCAGTGCTGTCTTTACGAGTCTCATTTATAGGCCTCAAATAGGCCTACACTGTTTCAAAGCTGGTAGGCCCCACCCATGCAACGTTGTCTGTACTTCCTTTCAATAATACAGTTTGTGTGTGTATATATATATATGGTGGTGTTCGGAGGACTGTTTTCAGCTCACACCTGCAGGTGTAGACTCTCTTCCTCACCTTATAAGGGCTTTGTCCCAGCCCACCTGTGCACTGAAACCCATGCTTCTCTATATATCCTTGGACTTCCCTTGTCTACCTGTATTCCTTCCCTTTACCTGCAAATTATTCATACCTTGATCTCTTATCCTCCATCGTCAATCCTTTTATGACGATTGAAGCTTGAACATAAAAGTGTTTTTTTTAACCTTCCTTCATCATATTTGTTCATTTTGTACAATGCAGGTAAAGCAGGTGGAATGATGGTGTGAGCAGGTGGATGAAGGTAAAATGAGGGTGCATCAAGTCGTTTTGGTTACACAGGGTGGTACACACTATACATAGAGGTAGTGCGCTCACCTTTCAGCTGTCTTGTCTGAGTTTGATTTCCAATCTGACTGTTTCACAGGCAGAGTGTTACGTCACGAAGTGTGCCATCTTTGGGATGTACATTAAGCCAGGTGTCCCAAATGCTAGCATTACTTGGCGGACGTATGAAGATGCCATGTAAACTGCAGGGACCAAGTGGTCTGATCTTACCAGATATTCCTAAATTGACACCTGGGCAGGTACTTGTGCGGGCAGCAGCCATCCTTCACCCCAACGAAGAAGAAATTCACCCAAGCAGGTGTTCACACGTCACGTGTTACAATATGAGGGGTTTTTATACACAATGGATCCTGTCACAGACGGATCTGGTTACCAACAATAATTTACAGTTCCAGAAACAAAGAACACCACGTGTCCATGTCGTGTACGGTGTGTCGACCACTTCCCTATACCTGTGGCTTGGCTCATAAACAAGAACGGATTTGATCAGTGATCCCACATCCTGCCTTTGGTACTTCCTGCACCCATTTGGGTGAATCTAGACAGGCGGATATATATATATTATACAGGTGTTTTATTCTTGGAAACCCTAATCACCTAATGCTTCCAATGGAGCCAACAACCTTGCCATGTTACCTTCCAATGGAGCCAACAAACCTGGCCATGTTACCTTCCAATGGAGCCAACAAACCTGGCCATGTTACCTTCCAATGGAGCCAACAAACCTGGCCATGTTACCTTCCGATGGAGCCAACAAACCTGGCCATGTTACCTTCCGATGGAGCCAACAACCTGGCCATGTTACCTTCCAATGGAGCCAACAAACCTGGCCATGTTACCTTCCAATGGAGCCAACAAACCTGGCCATGTTACCTTCCAATGGAGCCAACAAACCTGGCCATGTTACCTTCCAATGGAGCCAACAAACCTGGCCATGTTACCTTCCAATGGAGCCAACAAACCTGGCCATGTTACCTTCCAATGGAGCCAACAACCTGGCCATGTTACCTTCCAATGGAGCCAACAAACCTGGCCATGTTACCTTCCAATGGAGCCAACAAACCTGGCCATGTAACCTTCCAATGGAGCCAACAAACCTGGCCATTTTACCTTCCAATGGAGCGAACAAGCCGGCCATGTTCCCTTCCGATGGAGCCAACAAGCTGGCCATGTTCCCTTCCAATGGAGCCAACAACCTGGACAAGTTCCCTTCCAATGGAGCCAACAACCTGGACAAGTTCCCTTCCGATGGAGCCAACAAGCGGGCCATGTTCCCCTCCGATGGAGCCAACAAGCCGGCCATATTCCCTTCCGATGGAGCCAACAAACCTGGCCATGTTACCTTCCAATGGAGCCAACAAACCTGGCCATATTCCCTTCCGATGGAGCCAACAACCTGGCCATGTTACCTTCCAAAGGAGCCAACAACCCGGCCATGTTCCCTTCCGATGGAGCCAACAACCCGGCCATGTTCCCTTCCGATGGAGCCAACAACCTGGACAAGTTCCCTTCCGATGGAGCCAACAAGCCAGCCATGTTCCCTTCCGATGGAGCCAACAACCTGGACAAGTTCCCTTCTGATGGAGCCAACAAGCCGGCCATGTTCCCCTCCGATGGAGCCAACAAGCCGGCCATGTTCCCCTTCGATGGAGCCAACAAGCCGGCCATGTTCCCTTCCGATGGAGCCAACAACCCGGCCATGTTCCCTTCCGATGGAGCCAACAACCTGGGCAAGTTCCCTTCCGATGGAGCCAACAACCCGGCCATGTTCCCTTCCGATGGAGCCAACAACCTGGACAAGTTCCCTTCCGATGGAGCCAACAAGCCGGCCATGTTCCCTTCCGATGGAGCCAACAACCTGGACAAGTTCCCTTC